>NW_026739436.1:3612815-3621579 GCF_022355385.1 Mustela nigripes
CTCTCTTTGCGTGGCTTATTTCACTCAGAATAATCTCTTCCATTCCCGTCTTGTTGCTACAAAAGTTGGGTATTCATCCTTTCTGATGGAACCATAATACTCCATAGTGTATATGGACCACATCTTCCTCATCCATTCATGAATTGAAGGGCATTTGGTTCTTTCCACATTTTGGTGATTATGGCCATTGTTGCTATAAACATTGGGGAGCAGATGGCCCTTCTTTTCACTACATCTGTATCTCTGGGTTAAATACCCAGTAGTGCAATTGCAGGGTCATAGGGAAGCTCTATTTTTAATTTCTTGAGGAATCTTCTCACTGTTTTCCAAACTGGCTGCACCAACGTGCATTGCCAACAACAGTGTAAGAGGGTTCCCCTTTCTCCACATCCTCTCCCTCACATGCTGTTTCCTGTCTTGCTAATTTTGGCCATTCTAACTGGTGTAAGGTGGTATCACAATATGGTTTTTATTTGAATCTACCTGATGCCTAGTGATGATGAACATATTCTCATTTGTCTGATAGCCATTTGTATGTCTTCATTGTCTTTGTATTGTCTTCAATCTTCTGACCATTTTTTTTTTATTTTATTGTCTGTTTTGTGTGTGTTGAGTTTGAAGAGTTCTTTATAGATTGTGGATATCAACCTTTTGTCTCTACTGTCATTTGTAAATATCTTCTCCCATTCCATGTGTTGCCTCTTTTTTTTTTTAACTGTTACCTTTGATGTGCAGAAGCTTTTGATTTTGATGAAGTCCAAAAAACTCTTTTTTTTTTCTTTGCAGCCATATATAGAAAGAAGTTGCTGTGGCTGATATCGAAGAGGTTACTGCTTATGTTCTCCTCAAGGATTCTGATAGATTCCTGTCTCACGTTGAGGTCTTTTATCCATTTTGAGTTTATCTTTGTGTACAGTATAAAAGAAGGGTCAAGTTTCATTCTTCTACATATAGCTGGCCAGTATTCCTAGCACCATTTATTGAAGAGACTGTCTTTTCTCAACATATAATTTTTCCTGTTTTGTCGAAGATTATTTGCCTATAGAGATGAGAGTCCATATCTGGGTTCTGTACTCTGTTCCACTGGTATATGTGTCAGTTTTTAAGCCAGTTACATGCTGTCATGGTGATCACTGCTTTGTAGTAAGGCTTGGGATCAGGAATCGCAATGCTCACAGTTTTATGTTTCTTTTTCAAGATTTCCTTAGAGATTTGGGGTATTTTCTGATTTCATACAAATTTTAGGATTATTTGCTCCAGCTCTTTGAAAAATACCGGTGGAACTTTAATCAGAATGGTATGAAAAGTATAGATTTCTCTAGGCAGTATAGACATTTTCACAATGTTTATTCTTCTCATCCAAGAGCATGGAATGGTCTTCCATCTTTTTGTGTCTTTTTCAATTTCTTTCATGAGTGTTCTGTAATTCTTCAAGTACAGTTCCTTTCCCTCTTTGTTTAGGACTATTCCCAGGTATCTTATGGTTCTTGGTGCTATAGTAAATGGAATCAATTCTCTAATTTCCCTTTCTGTATTTTAATTTTTAGTGTATAGGAAAGCCACTGATTTTTGTACATTGACTTTATATCCTGTGATGTTACTGAATTGTTGTATGAGTTCTAGTATTTTGGGGGTGGAGTCATTTGGGTTTTCCATATAAAACATCATGCCATCTGTGAAGAGAGCGAGCTTGACTTCTTCATTGACAGTTTGGATCCTTTTATTTCTATTTGTTGTCTGATTGCCTTTGCTAGGACTTCTCATGCTATATTGAACAAGAGTGGTGAGAGAGGGTATCCTTATCATGTTCCTGATCTCAATGGGAAGGCTGCAAGGGTTTTCCCATTAAGAATGATATTTGCTGTGGGTCTTTCATAAATAGATTTGATGAAGTTCATTAATGCTCCCTCTATCTCAATACTTGGAAGCATTTTGATCAGGAACGGAGGCTGGATTTTGTCATATGCTTTTTCTTCATTAATTGAGAGGACCATGTGGTTCTTCTCTCTTCTCTTATTGATTTGTTCTATCACATTAATTGATTTGCAAATGTTGAACCATACTTTTCCTCGTGGGATGAATCCAACCTGGTCATGGTGGATAATCTTTTTAATGTGCTTTTGGGTTCTGTTTGCTAGGAAATTGTTGATAATCTTAGCATCCATATTCATCATTGATATTGGTCTGAAGTTCTCCTCTTTGGTAGGGTCTTTGCCTGGTTTGGGGATCGGGGTAATGCTGGCTTCATGGAAAGAGTCTGGAAGTTTTTATTCTGCTTCAATTTTTTGATACGCATTCAGGAGAATAGGTGTTATTTATTTTAGAAAGTTTGGTAGAATTCCTCAGGGAATTCATGAGGTCGTGGGCTCTTGTTTTTTGGGACGTTTTTGATCACCACTTCAATCTCGTTACTAGGTATCAGTCTATTCAGGTTTTCAGTTTCGTCCTGGTTCAATTTTGGGCATTTAGAATATTCCAGTAATGCATCCATTTCATCTAGGTTGCTTAGGTTATTGGCATATAATTGTTGATAATAACGTCTGATGATTGTTTCTACTTCCATGGTGTTAGTTGTGATCTCCCTTTTATTTCACAATTTTATTAATTAGGCCTTCTCTCTTCTCTTTAAGATTAGTTTGGCCAATGATTTATCAATCTATTGATTCTTTTAAAAAACCGGCTTCTAGTTTCATTGATACGTTCTACTGTATCTCTGGTTTTTACCTCATTGTTCTCTGCTTTAATCTTTATTATTTCCCTTCTTATATGTGGAGTTGGTTTGATTTGTTTTGATTGTCCAGTTCTTTAAGTAGTAGAGACAGCTGGTGTATTCTGGAATTTTTCATTTTTGAGAAATTCTTGGATGGTTATGTATTTCCCTCTTAGGACCACCTTTCCTGTATCCCATAGATTTTGGACCAAAGTGTCTTCATTCTCATTTATTTCCATGAATTGTTTCAGTTCTTCTTTGATCTCCTTTTTGATCCAAATTTTCTAACTTTTAAAAAAAAATTTAAATTAATTAATTTATTATTGTTATAAATACAGCTTATTTTTATCCCCAGTGGTGCAGTCTGTGAATCACCAGGTTTACACATGTTACAGCACTCATCATAGCATATACCCTCCCCAATGTCTCTATCCCCACCATTCTCTCCCATCCCTCCTGCCCCCAGCAACCCTCAGTCTGTTTTTTGAGATTGAGTCTTTTATTGTTTGTATCCCTCTCAATCCCATGTTCTTTCATTTGTTATTTTCTTACACTCCAAACCCCCCACATTGCATCTCCTCTTCCTCATATCAAGGAGATCATATGATAGTTGTCTTTGTTCGAATGTCATATTTCCTTAAGCTTAATACCCTCTTGTTCCATCCACATCTTCGCAAATGGCAAGATTTCTTTTCTGTTGATGGCTGCATAGTAATCTATTGTGGATATATACCTCATCTTCTTTATCCATTTATCTGTTGATGGACATCTAAGTTCATTTCCATAGTTTGGTTATTGTGGACATTGCTACTATAAACTTTTGGGTGCATGTACCTCTTTGGAGTACCACGTTTGTATCTCTAGGATATATACACAGTAGTGCAATAGATGTGTCAAGGGTAGCTCTCTTCAGGTTGTTGAGGAACATTCACACTGTTTTACAGAGTGGCACAACCTTGCATTCCCACCCACAGTGCAGGAGAGTTCCCCTCTCTCTGCATCCTCACCAGCATCTCTCATTTCTTGATTGTTAATTTTAGCCATTCTGACTCATGTGAGGCGGTATCTCATTGTGGTTTTGTGCTGTATTTCACTGATGCCGAGTGATGTGGAACATTTTTTCATGTGTCTGTTGGCCATCTGGATGTCTTCTTGCCAGAAATATCTGTTCATGTCCTCTGCCAATTTCATGATTGGATTATTTGTTCTTTGGGAGTTGAGTTTGCCAAGTTCTTTGTAGATATTGGATACTAGGCCTTTATCTGATATGTCATTGGCAATATCTTCTCCCATTCTGTCAGTTGTCTTTTGGTTTTGTTCACTCTTTCCTTTGCTGTGCAAAAGCTTTTGATCTTGATGAAATCTCAAGAGTTCATTTATTTCCTTGCTTCTCTTGTTCTGTTCCTTGTTCCTAGGAAGAAGTTGTTTTAGTTGAGGTCAAAGAGGTTGCTGCCTCAGTTCTCCTCAAGGATTTTGAAGGATTCCTTTCTCACCTTGAGGTCTTTCATCCATTTGGAGTCTATTTTTGTGTGTGGTGAACCAAGCATTCTTAAGCAAGGTGGTCTGTAGCTTTCAGGTGTTGGAGTTCCTTCCAAACTCAAAGTTTCCGATCTCCAGTTTCAAAGCATTGTGATCTGAAAATATGCAGGGAATAATCTCAGTGTTTTGGTATTGGTTGAGTCTGATTTGTGACCCAGTATGTGGTTTATTCTTGAGAAGAATATTCCATGTGCACTTGAGAAGAATGAGTTTTCTGTTGTTTTAGGGTGGAATGTTCTGTATATATTTATGAGGTCCATATGGTCAAGTGTGTCATTCAATGCTCTTGTTTCTTTATGGATTTTCTGCTTGGATGATCTGTCTATTGCTGAGAGAGGTGTGTTAAGATCTCCTACTATTAATCTATTCATAACAATATGATGCTTTATTTTGATTAACAGTTTTCTCTTGTAATTGGGTGCTTCCCTATTGGGGGCATAGATATTTACAATTGTTACATCATCTTGATGGATAGTCATTTTAAGAATTATGTAGTGTCCTTCTGTATCTCTGACTATAGTCTTTAGTTTAAAATCTAATTAATCTGATATGTGAATCATTAACCTTCTTTTGAGGACCATTGGAATGGAAGATGCTTCTCTATCCCTTCACTTTCAGTCTGGGTGTATCTTTTGGTTCAAAATGGGTGTCTTGTAGACAACATATGGATGGGTCCTATCGTTTTATCCAATCTGCAACCCTGTGTCATTTTATGGGCTCATTTAGGCCATTCACATTGAGAGTGATTATTGATAGTTAGATTTTATTGACATTATGTCACCTTTGAAGTCTTTCTTTCTGTAGATTTTCTCTATATTTTTGTTCAATGTTATTCTTAGGATTTTTCCTCTTTTATAGAACCCCCTTAATATTTTCTGCAGTGTCAGCTTGGTGGTTGCATAGTCCTCAGCATTGCCCGTCTTGGAAAATCCTTATTTCTCCATCCATTTTGATTGTCAGTCTTGCTGGATAAAGTATTCTTAGCTGCATGTTCTTCTCATTTAGTGCCCTGAATATATCTTGAAGCCATTTGTGGCTTGCCAGGTCTCTGTGGACAGGTCTGACGTGATCCTGATGGGCTTTCTTCTTTATGTAAGGAGCCTCTTTGTCCTAGGGACATTCAAGAGATTGAGTCTACAGTTATAATTTCTCAATTTTGCTATCAGGTGTCATGATTTATTTATTTTTTTTTGAATCTATATTCTTGGGGTGAGACAGTCCAGCCTTTAGTACATGAGTGCTGTTTCCATTTGCAATTTTGGGAAAATTTTCATGAAACTTGTTCCACTATAACTTCTAGACTTCTTTCTTTCTCCTCCCCTTCAAGGATTCCAATAATTCTTATTTTGGAACATTTCATGACATCATTTATTTTCTTGATTCTGTTTTCATGGCTTCTAAGCTGTCTGTTCTAGGCTTCCTCCTGATCCTTTCTCTCTATCTGTTTGTCCTTAAGATCACTAATTCTATCTTCTGTCTCAGTTATCTAGCTTATCCAGAATTTAGATTAGATAGGAACTCACTGAGAGCATTGTGAACCTCATCTCTGGTGGCTTTCCTTTCTGCCTGAACATTTTGAACATCAACCCTGGTGGCTTTCAATTTTGCCCTAATCAATTCAGTTTGATCATCCATGTCTTTCTCCAACCTAGCTATTGCCCTATAACTGGGCCTGAATTATCTTTCTGACATATTGTCTATGTTGATAAACATTATCTCTGTTGCAGAAGGCCCATACTGTGTATTTTTCTTCTGTTGGACATTTCTTCTCCTAGTCATTTTTGTGAGAGAAGACTTAACAGATATAGATGGATGTATTGACTGTTGTGCAGTCAAGGTGCACCCTGGAACACTTCTGAGCAATTGGAATTCCCCACCAAAACGAGAGAAAAATGAAAAGAAAAAGAAAATAAAGAGAAAGAGAGAGAGAGACAGGAAGAAAATAGAAGACAAAAGAGCAGGTTCAGCCATAATGGGAAGGAAATATTTATGAAGTATACAAACAAAAACAGACAAACAAAAAGACTGATAAAATATATGACAAGAGAAAAAAAAATATATATATATTTATGAAGAACTTCGTCAAAAAAAAAAAAAAACACCCAAGTATAAGATTTATATACTATGAGGACAAACACAAAAACACCAAAACACTGGCAGAAGAAAAAGATGGCAGAGTGGTTATAAATTCTCAGTGTAGACGAGGAAGGATATTTTGATTTTTCCTGGATGTATCTTGATAACTTTGTTAAACATCTCAACTTTCCAAAGATATAGGGGGATTAAAAATTGGTTTGCATATAGGGGTAGCATTGATTGCGGAAAGGGGATTACATTGAAGCTTAACTCTATATGAACATTAGAAAATAAAAATAAAAAAGGAATAAACTAGACTAAAATAAAATAAAATTTTAAAAAATTTAAAAAAATGGAAATGCAAAAGAAAAACACAGGTGTATGTATCAAAAAGTTCAGGTTAGAAGGTTATTATGGAATTTGATATACTTGACATTTCAGTGTGATGGTAAATAGGTTAAAAATTAACTATATAAAAAAATGAACCAGAAAATTGGGAATGAGTGAAAAATGAAAGTTGTATTTATGAAGTAGTGGTGGTTGTTCTTTTGTAGACTTTTTTCTTTATTTCCTGGTTGGTTTTCTGAGGGAAAACCACGGCCTGCCACGGAGGTTTTCAGTCACTGAAGTTCCCTGAGTTATGTCCTTCCTCTGCCCTCAAGGGGTGGGCTCTAAGGAAATTCCTTTTTTTTCAAGCTTTAGTTCTCTGGAGTTTTTTATGTTTGTTCAGTTTTTTTTATCCTGTCTTGACCACTTTTGTTGGTTTTTGGAAATTTAGAGGAAAGCAAACAGCACCTCAACCTCCCTCTCAGAGAGAAACCTCAGTCTGCTCCCCTGTGGATGATTCAGGCCCTTAAAATTCCCCCTTAGCCACTAGCAGACCAGGTTTTCAGTTGCAGTCCTTGGTAATGCAGGATCTTCTGTTTGTACCCAAAAGCATGGCAGCAGCAGCTCTCTGGGCAGCTCCAGACCACCAGAAAGGTTCCAAGGAGTGATCGCACACTGAGATCTTCCCACTGGCCTAGGCTGGGAGTGCCTGATTTTTCTGGATCTAAGAGTGCTGGGCTCCACATCTCTCAGTGGAGGATGTGGGTCACGCGCATCTCAGGTTCTGATAGCAAGGTGTGGGTCTGAGTGCACGAGACTGGGCCTTCCCACACCTCTCTCAGGGGACTGTTATGGTTGTGTGTGTCTCAGGCTCTGTTAGCAAGTCTCAGAATTCTGCTGTCTGGTGAGGCTCCCAGTCCCTCACAGGAAACAGACCTAATGCATTCTCGAGCATGCTGGCAGCTCATGGACGAAGACCTGGTTTCTCCACCACACTCTCTCTGGCTCAATGCCAGGGGAGGGTGTCCTAAGTCAACGGACTTAAGACCTTGTTTTTAGCCCCCCAATTCCCACAATATACCTCTGTGATCCTTTGCTCTTTTTGAGTGCTTTCAAAAGACTCCATGTTAATGCTGGTCCCTAGATGTAGAGCACTCTTGTATTGGGGTATTACTTTCCAATCTGCCAACTCTGGTGACTTCTTCTCTGTCTTGTTTATCTGTCCACATCAGTCCAACATTTCCACTCTGCACTACATGTCCACTGGTGTCTTCTGACCCGGTAGAGATCCAGACGTGTATAATTCTCACCTCAGGCTGATTTCATAGGTTATCAGGGTTCTTTGGTAGGTAATCAGCTCACTTTAGGGTACAGGTACACATAACAGTTAAAATGAAATTTCAAGAGATACGGTCTTTTTTGGATAGCAATTCAATGTGATATGCCTTGACAACTCAAATTACATCACTTTCAGCCATATTTCCTGTAAAGAATGTCCCATTTAGTCCTCTTTAATAAACACATATTCTCACTAAACTGCCTTCAAAGAAACAAAAATCTATGTCTGGTTAGACTCATATTGTTTGTCCCTTTTCCCCTTGCTCTTTCACGTGTTTCTTGACTACCATGAGTGAGTGAAATCATATGTCATTTGTCATTCTGAGACTGAGAGATGTGACATAGCCCAATGCTCTCCACAGCTCTACATGAGACAAGTGGCAAGAATTCATTCTTGCTTATGCCTCGGTAAGAGTCTGTTGTGCCTTTGGAGGACAGTGAGATGGTAGTAGTTCCTGGGAACTCCAGGCCTTGAACACACTAGAAGATTAAAACATCAACAGCAACTTGGTGAAAACTGACCAGTAGCCTACAAATGAAACCCCAGCAAAAGATAACAGAATTCACAGAGACTATGAGAGAAGATTGGAGACATAGCTTAGAAAGACATGGGTGGTTGGTAATTCAGAGGGTAGTGAGCAAATGTAAAATACAAAGGCAAAGGACAGAGGAGCACACTGGTAATCCACAAGAAGAATGTTTCCAAAAGCCATTGGCTGTTACCAGCAGAGGATCTGAATGACACGAGTTCTTGCCAACAAAGTGTCTTGAGTC
>NW_026739436.1:3659291-3726335 GCF_022355385.1 Mustela nigripes
ATTTTTTATTTTTTATAAACATATATTTTTATCCCCAGGGGTACAGGTCTGTGAATCACCAGGTTCACAGCACTCACCAAAGCACATACCCTCCCCAATGACCATAATCCCACCCCCTTCTCCCAAACCCCCTCCCCCCGGCAACCCTCAGTTTGTTTTGTGAGATTAAGAGTCACTTATGGTTTGTCTCCCTCCCAATCCCATCTTGTTTCATTTATTCTTCTTCTACCCACTTAAGCCTCCATGTTGCATCACCACTTCCTCATATCAGGGAGATCATATGATAGTTGTCTTTCTCTGCTTGACTTATTTCACTAAGCATGATACGCTCTGATCTCTTCTCTTTAAAGAAATTACCCTCAGGCTAAAAAACACAATGGGATTTTCAAATATGGAGAAAAAAGACAGAGATCTAGATCCAATGCAAAGATGGAAAAATCAATTGATGCCGAGAAAAAAACCAAAAAAAAAAAAAAAAAAACCAAAAAAAAAAACAAGAAATGATCTTGGCCAGGCAATCGAAGGGAAACCTGTACATGTAACACGCCCAAGGGAGGATTGAAAGCAGTGGCCAGGATACTCACTTTACATCAGAAAACACAGAAGGCATCACGTAGACTCGAGCCACATAGGTAAAAGTGTTAAAAAATAACATAAAGTAAAATAAACTGTCCCTGATGAAAAGACTGTGAGCAGAATGGATGCAAAGTCCAGGAGGCTGGCAGAAGACGAAGATCAAATTAGTGACCTGGAAGACAAATACTGGAAAATAAGGAAGCAACCAAAGAGAGAAGGAAGAATGTCGGAACATGAAAATGTGCTTATGGAAATCATCGACTCCAGGGAATGGAAAGAGGTGCCTGTTGTAAGAGATCTAGGAGTGAGAGAAAAAAGAGGGCCAAGCATCTCCTTGAGAAATCAGAGCTGAAAATGACCCTCATCTGGGAGGAGAAATAGAGATACAGATTCAAAGCCCCTGAGTAGGTTTCCTGCTCAGGGACAAGTCAGCTTCTCCCTCTCCAGCTCTACCCCATAATTGTGATCTTTCTGTCTCTCTGTCAAATATGTGCACATGCATCATTTGATTAAAAAAAACAAACACAAAAACAAAAGGAGTTTACAAGGATTTACCTGGGCCAGAGGATGGTTTATTTAATTTGGACATAGGTCCCTAAGGAATGCAACCTTTGCTCTGAGTTCCCTTGTTCATACTCTGGTTCATTCTGTCAACTTTAACTTCTGTTAACTGTTCATTTTCTGTTAACTTGTTAACTCATTTATGTCTCGAAGGCATAAAATCTATCTGCCAAAAGCACAATCACTTTGGCTCTCTTCTCCTTGCCAGTTGTATAAACTATGACTTACCAATTCCTTCACTTTTAAACTGTATGTATCTTTATAGTCAAAGGAAATATCTTATGGGCAAGAGAGCAGTGGTTCTTGTCTAGAACTAGGAGGTATTAAGAAGACAGAGATTGGGTCGTGGGGTGTGTCCATCAGTTCAGAGGTGGCTTTCAGCTCAACTCATGTTCCCTGGGTCATGGCATCAACTCTGGTCTCAAGTTCCCTGCTCAGGGACAAGTCTGATTCTCTCTCTCCAGCTCCACCCCCTGAGTGTGATCTGTCTCTTTGTCAAATACATGCATGTGCATCGTTTGAAACACACACACACACACACACACACACACACACACACACACACAAACAAAAAAAAAGTTTACAAGGATTTACTGGGGCCAGAGGATGGTTTATTTAACTTGGACCTAGGTCCCTATAGATTGCAGCCAGGTAAAGAGCACCTATGACCATCCTAACATGTAAGACCTTCGCTCTGTGCTCCCTTGTTCATTCTCTTGTTGTTTGTATTCCTGGATCTCCTCACCTACCTGTAGCATCCACTGTCTGTCTCACTGTAATGGCCCTTTGTTGTCACATTGTTCAACCTCTCTTGGCTCCATTAGTACATGCCCGTCTTCTGCAAGAGGCATTGTTTGGTTATCACATGAAACCATTTGGGGGATGGTAATGAGAGGGCTAAGGAAGAATTGTGCGGCCACAACTCCATTCAGTTCCCCCACAGGGTAGTTGCACCACCCTGTGGGCATGCTCAACGTTCTTCGTCATTCGAATTGTCTTCAGTGAGGACTTTTGGAGATACATGTTGTCATCATAAAACGGGCACAAAAGTCTTTCGGATGGCTTCATTTGGGCTATGGGTCTTTTCCAACATGCTCCACACTTACTAATGAGGACTCCAAATGCATGCATCCATTCTGGACCTCACATTCTATTTTGTAGAGTCTGCATTTGGAGCTTGGTCAGTTTTAAGGACTGGGAGGCTGTTTTGCCATGTTTTCTTGAGATGTTAGAAGTACTCGAGTCCTTTCTTTTGAAGACTCCATACATGTGTTTGGCATGGTTGTGGGTGTTCCCTGGGGCCTCTCCATGGTTGGTCCTTTTCTTAGTCAGAAGCACCCTGACTGGCTGGGAGGACCATAACTGTGTGTGGGGCGTGGTGTTCCTCCACTGAGGCTTACTTTGAGGCCTGATTCCTTCTTGGCCTTATGTGAGTAAAATGGAATGGTGGATTCTTGCCTTTCTCCAGAGTCCAGAGGGCTGGTGCTGACAGTCATGACCAAAGACTACGTTTTCGGCCATGGAAAAGGTGACACTGACTGGCTTCACAATCTGCCTTGGTGAGAGACCCAGGTGGCTCCAGTGGTTTGCAAGGGTTTGGGATCCTCTTGGCCCACCCATGACTACTCCAGCCAAGTGTAGTGATCAGGCGTGACTATGACCTCAAAGCTTTGTGAATTCACAGAAGCTTGCTTCGCTGAAACAGCAGTCCCTTTCTCATGACCTTTGAGTCCTATGACTTGGAAGAAGCCCTTGGAAGGAGAGAAAAGGAGCCCTCTGAGCCTGATCAAGAACTCAGGTTGTCTCTTGTGTTAATTTCCAACTTCCCCTTTATAGACAGAGAAAAAAAATGACAATTGGTATACCATCCTTTGGGCCAACATTTCTCCAGAGTAGGCAAGGTTTTCCTATTTCCACTGCAATTTCTAGAGATACCAGTAAACAATGAAGATCTCGGGTATCATCAGATCACTGTGGGCTTTGTCATCCTGTGGGTGAGAGAGTCCTTTCACAGTGTCTTTTCGCTATGGGCCAGTGATGACGAAGGGGCAGAAAGTCCTTTTTCAAGGAAAATGGTTAGGCCATGGATGTATTGTGCTCTCTGTGTCCTCATCTCCAACTGTTCTGAAACACTAGTCATTAGGGATTACAGCTCTCCCTACCTGGTTTTACCTTAAACATCTTGGCAAATGCTCAAGGAAAGTAACATTCTATATGAGAGCTAACCCTTAAGGAAGAGCCCTGGACAGCACTCCCTTTCATCAAGTTAACCCTACCTGGTGTGGAAATGGGTATAGACATGTTGACCAAGTTTCTTCAGTCAGATGAAAAGGAACTGCCTTTATCAATGGCCTGCAATACCCACTGGAGCAGAACTTTGAATTGAGTGGCAACACCTTTGCAAAGACTAGAGGATAAAGAAGGTGTGGTCCATATTCACAATAGAGTATTCCTCAGTCATCAGGGAGGATGACTGGTACTGGTACTAGCATTGACATGAATGGCACAGGAATGGGTGATGCAAGTGGACAAATGGCAATATCATATAGCTTCCCCCGTATGTGCCCCAGGAGGAATACCTTGGCCCTCAGTAAAGGAAGGGAAATACCATGGCCCTTAGTAAGGAAGGGAAAACTTCAGGGGAAGAAGTCAGAGAAGAAGTCAAGCCAGGAGTGACTCAGCAATCTTAGAAACAAGCTTAGGGTTACAGAAAATTGAGACATGCTGGGAATGAGGGAACTGGTTAATGGGTGTTGAGGAGTTGTGGCATATATTAAGATGGGCACTACGTCATATATGGAACTAAAGCATCTGTGAATACTCTGTCAAAAACAAATGATAGATGATAGGCTGCCTTGATCAACATATGAAAAAAAAACTAAAATAAATAAAAACTGGCCCTTTCAAAACCAGATGAAGACAGACCAAGAAAAGGACATAATTATTCATTTATTATTTTTACTTATTAAAATGGCATGGAATTTGTTTACTATAATGTTCTTATCTGAATTGGGTCCTTATACTTGTAAATGAGAGTCTACCCGCCTCCTCCATTTCTGGAATCAATGAGAAGAAATGACATTGTCTTCATTAAACGTCTAGAAATGTTGACCAGGAAAATGATTTCAACCTGGTTTTCTGTGTGTTTGGAGGTATTTGATTACGCTTCAAATGCTTTAGTCACTAATAGAGGCCTCATATGTTGTAGTTTTCCTGTCCTAATCTTGGGAATTGATATGTGTCTTGGAATAAATCCTTCTCTCTCAGTTCTTGGATTCTTAGCTCTGTTGCAGAATGCCCATTCTCCGTATTTTTCTTCTGTTAGGCATGCCTCCCCCTAGTCATTTTGGTGAGAGAAGACTGAATGGATACAGAAGGAGGTATTGACAGTGGTGCAGTCAAGAAGCACCCTGGAAAGCTTCTGAGCAATCAGAATTTCCCACCAAAATGAGAGAAAAAATAAAAGAAAAAGAAAATAAAGAGAGAGAGAAAGAGAGAGTCAGTAATAAAAGGGAAGACAAAAGAGAAGGTTCAGCCCAAATGGGCCCCAAGGAACGATTTATGAAGTATGCAAACAAAGAGACTGATAAAATATATGACCAGGAAGAAAAAATATATATAAGCATATAAGGGAAGAACCTCGTCATAAACAACACCAAGTATAAGATTTATATACTATCAGTACAAACACAAAAAACACAGAAACACTGGCGGAAGAAAAAGGTGGAAGAGTGGTTAAAAATTCTCAGCGTGGATGAGGAAGGTTATTTTAATTCTTCCTGGATGCATCTTGATATCGTTAATAAAAAACTCAATGTTCCTAAGATAAAAGGGTTTAAAAAATTGGTTTACATATAGGGGTAGCATTGATTGGGGAATGGGGATTACATTGAAGGTTAACTCTATATGAACATATGAAAATAAAAATTAAAAAAGAATAAACTAGACTAAACTAAACTAAAATTTTTAAAAATTGAAAAAATAAAAATGCAAAAGGAAACCACAAGTGGATGTATCAAAAAAAAGTTCAGGTTAGAAGGTTATTATGGAATTTGTTATACTGGAGATATCAGTGTGATGGTAAATAGTTTAAAAGATTATCTATATAAAACAAATGAAGCAGAAAAGTGGGTATGAGTTAAAAATGAAAGTTGTATCTATGAAGTAGTGGTGGCTGTTCTCTTGTAGTCTTTTTTTTTTTTTTTTTTTTTTTCATTCCTGGTTGGTTTTCTGAGGGAAGGGCCTGCCATTGGGATTTTCAATGAAGTTCCCTGAGTTAAGTCCTCCCTCCACCCTCAAGATGGTAGTCTCTGAGGAAACTGTTTTTTTCAGGCTTTTGTTATCTGGAGGGTTTTATGTTTCTTCAATTATTTTATCCCACCTTGACTGCTTTTGTTGGTTTTTGGAGATTTAGAGGAAAGAAAACAGCACCCTGACCTCATTCTCAGAGAGAAACCTCAGTCTGCTCCCCTCCGGGTGCTGCACATTCTTAAGAATTCCCCCTTGGCAACTTGCAGACCAGGTTTTGAGTCATGGTCTAGTGGGATGCAGGATCTTATGCTTGTACCCAAAAGAATGGCAGCGATGGCTTCCTGGGCAACTCCATACCGCCAGAGAGGTTCCGAGAAGCAATCACACACTGAGATGTTCCACATGCCCAGGCTAGGAATGCCTGGTTTTTCTGGGTCTAAGAGCACTGTGCTTGAGAGCATCTCTCTCAGTGGAGGGTGTTGGTTGCACGTGTCTCAGGTTCTGATACAGGGTGCGGGTCCGAGAGCCCGAGGCTGGCCTTTGTGCACCTCTCTCAGGGGACTGTGAGGGGTGTGTGTGTCTCAGAATCTGTTAGCAAGTCTTGGCATTCTGCTGCCTGGCGAGGCTCCCAGCCCATCACAGGAGATAGACCCGATGCGTTCTCAAGCACGTTGGCAGCTCAGGGACCAAAACTTGGTTTCTCAACCACACTTTCTCTGACACAGTGCCAGGGAAGGGTATACTAAGTAAGGGGCTTAAAACCCTGTCCTTAGCAGTCCAATACCCACAATTTACCTCCGTGATCGTTTGCTCTTTTTTAAGTGCTTCCAAACAGACTCCATGTTAAGTCTGGTCCCCAGATGCAGAGCACTCTCGTATTGGGGTATTACTTTCCAATCCATCAGCTCTGGTGGCTTCCTCCCTGTCTTGTTTTTCTGTCAATATCAGTCCGAAATTCCCACTCTGCGTTACATACACACTGGCGTCTTCTGACCTGGTAGAGATCCAGACATGTATAATTCTGACCTCAGGCTGATTTCATGGGTGATCAGAGTTCTTTGATAGGTAATCAGCTGCCTTTAGGGTACATGTTTAAACGGTGCCTATTCCTATTTCCCCACCATCTTGTCTCATCTCACATAACACTTAAAATGAAATTTCAAGAGATACAAAGTCGGTCTTTTTTGAATAGCAGTTCAATTTGATATGCCTTGAAAACTCAAATTCCAGCACTTTCAGCCATATTTCCTGCAAAGAATGTTCCATTTAGTCCTCTTTAATAAACACGTATTCTCACTAAACTTCCTTCAAAGAAAAACAAAATTTTGTGTGTCTGGTTAGAGTCATATTGTTTGTCCCCTTTCCCCTTGCATAATCACATGTTTCTTGACTACCATAAGTGAGTGAAATCATATGTCATTTGTCTTTCTGAGACTGAATAATAGATGTACCATAGCCCAATGCTCTCCACAACTTTACATGAGGCAAGTGGCAAAAATTCATTCTTGCTTATGCCTTGGGAAGAGTCTGTTGTGCCTCTGGAGGACAGTGAGATGGTAGTAGTGTCTGGGAACGTCAGGCTTGTTTTCAGATTTGAAAATAACTGGAAGATTAACACATCAACTGCAACTTGGTGGAAATTAACCCGAAGCTGCCAAATCAAACTTCACACCAAAAGAGAAAAGAATTCACAGAGACTATGCGAGAAGATCGGAAACATGGCTTAGGGAGAGGTGGGCGGTTGATGATTCAGAGGGTAGTGAACAAATGCAAAATACAAATGCACAGGAGAGAGGAGCACATAGGAAACACACGAGGAGCATGTTACCCAATGCTATTGGCAGTGACTAGCAGAGGGTCTGAATGACACAAATTCTTGCCAACAAATTGCCTTGAGGCCTGGAGACTTCAGATTAGCAGGCTTGGCAGACATCAACTCGATATAACACTGAGTTTCTCCTGGAGAGAACGCCAACAAACTACCAGGTGCAGACAGCCTAGAAACCATGACAAGAAACAATACCAGGAGACACAGTGGGATGATGGTGGGTTCTGGCAGTGCATCCATGAGAGGCCGTGTTTATTTAGATGACTCCATGGGGGCAAAAGAAAATTTGCACTCTTGCCACAGCAGCACAAAGATTGAGCTACTGGTCAAAGACAGGATGGTGAGGACATTAGCTGCCTAACTTGCAAACACGAAGTCCCAATGTGAAACAAAGGGGGGACTGCCTTTCTCAGTACACGTTGTGTAGTCCCAGGAGAACAGACTTTCCCATAGGGAACTAGAAGAAATCCCTGCCAAAGTGCCCTCCTCGGACAAAAATATTCTGCAGGCCATCAATCTGTTGAGTTGGTTGAACGTCTCCTTTCACAGGTACACCAGAGCCCAGCAATCTAAACCTCACCATATTCAGCCCAGACCCCAAATACTCCAAACAGCAGCTGACCCTCTGCAGCTGACTGGCCTCAAGGACAGGGGTCAGCCACATCACAAAAGCATAGGGCATGTATGCCACACACACAATGTAGACTCACTCAAGGGCCAGTCCTTAGGCACTCCATGATTTCTTTTTCCTAAAGAAATACCCTCAGGCTCGAAAACAGAATGCGCTTTTCGAATACAGAGAAAAATACAGAGACCTAGATCCAACGCAAAGGAAGCTGGCAGAAGCAGAAGATCAATTTAGTGACCTGGAAGACAAACCTTGAAAATAAGGAAGCAAAGCCAAAGAGAGACAGAAGAATGATGGAACATTACAATGAGCTTAGGGAAATCATCGACTCCAAGGAATGGTAAGAAGTTCCTATTGTAAGATAACTAGGAGCAAGAGAATAATGAAGGCCAAACATTTCATCGAGAAATCAGAGCTGAAAATATCCCTAATCTGGAAACAGAAGCAGAGATCCAGATTCAGAGACCCAGAGGACTCCCATCACCATCAACAGAAGCAGAGAAACAGAATACATAGTGTCATACCCCCTGCAAGACCTAGCAAGCGAGGAAATATTGTTACTCAAATATTTGTGGGAGAGTAGTTTGGCCATAGCCAAGTCACTGCTACAAGACGACAAGCTATACCAGCTCCTGAAGCAGGTCGTATAGAACAAGCAACACCAGTCCAAGCCAAAACCCATAACCCCTGCATTTCTAAACAATGACAGAGCTGAGGTTCTTGTCTAGAATTCTGAGCTATTAAGAAGACAAAGATTGGGTGCCAGGGTGTGTCCATCAGTTCAGAGGCGGCCTTCAGCTCAGCTTATCCCAGGTTCACGGCATTGATTCTGGTCTCAGGTTCCCTGCTCAGGGGCAAGTCTGTTTCCCCTCCACAACTCCAACCCTTGAGTGTGATCTTTCTATCTCTCTCTCAAGTACATGCATGTGCATTATTTGACTAAAAAAAAAAAATAAGCAAAATAGACAAAACACAAGTTTACAATGATTTACTGGGGCCAGGGGGTGGTTTATTTATTTTGGACCTATATCCCTTTGGAATGCAGCCAGGTACAGAACACCTCCCACCATCCTAAAATGCCGGACCTTCACTCTATGCTCCCTTGTTCATTCTCTTCTTTGTCTTCCTGTATCTCCTCACGAACCTATAGCATCCATGGTCTGTCCCACTGTATGGCCCTTTGTTGTCACATTGTTCATCCTCTCCTGGTTCAATTAGAACATTCCCATCCTTCTTAAGAGGCACTGTTTGGGGGCGCCTGGGTGGCTCAGTGGGTTAAGCCACTGCCTTCAGCTCAGGTCATGATCTCAGGGTCCTGGGATCGAGTCCCACATCGGGCTCTCTGCTCAGCAGGGAGCCTGCTTCCTTCTCTCTCTCTCTCTGCCTGCCTCTCTGCCTACTTGTGATCTCTGTCTGTCAAATAAATAAATAAAATCTTTTTTAAAAAAGAGGCACTGTTTGCTTAACGCATGAAGCCATTTGGGGATAGTAATAAGAGGGTTAAGGGAGGCTTTTGCTGCCATATCTCCATTCAGTTCCCCAGAGGTAGCTGAATCACCCTGTGAGAATGCTCAAGTTTCTTTGACATTTGAATCCTCTTCAATGTATCCTTTTGGAGATACACGTTTTCGTCTTGAAACTGGGAACAGTGTCTTTCATATGGCTTCACTTGTGCTATAGATCTCTTCTAACACACTCCACACTAGCTCCTGTGGACTCCAAGTACATAAGTCCATCATGGACATAAGGTTTTAGGGTGTAATGTCTGCCTTTGGTGCTTGGTCAGTTTTGAAGCCATTTTTGTACGATTTCTGGAGACACTAGAGGTACTCGAGGCCTCGCTGTTGAGATGCCAGACATATCTCTGGCAAAGCTGCGGGTGTACCCTGTGAGGTTTCCTTGGGTGGCCTTTCCCTAGTCAGAAGCTCCCTGATTGGGTGAGAGGACCATACCCCTATGCAGGACATTGAGTTCCTTCGCTGAGGCTTTGTTTGATAACTGATTCTTTCTTGCTCTTTCGTGGGTACGATGGAATGGTGGATTCTTGCCTTTCTCTGGAGTCCAGATCCCTGGTGCAGACTGTCACAACTATAGACTACGAATTTGGCCATGGAGAAAGTGACACCAACTCGCTTCGGAAACTGCCTTGGTTAGAGACCCAGGTGGCTCCAGCGGTTTGGGACGGTTTGGGATAGTCTTGGACGACCCATGACTATTACAACCAAGTGTAGATTAGGCTTGATTTGGGGAGTAGTTGTTGCTATGACCTCAAAGCTTTGTGACATCACAGATGCTGGCTTCACTGAAACAGCAGTTCCTCTTCCATGATCTTTGAGTCCTATATATTTAGGTACGATGCCCTAGGAAGGACTAATAAGAGCCCTCTGAGCCTGATAAAGAACTCAGGTTGTCTTGTGTTAATTTCAAACTTCCCCTTCTAGACAAAGAGAAAAGAAATTGACGTTCGGTATACCATCCTTAGGTCAACATTTCTCCAGAGATGGCAAGGTTTTAATATTTACACTGCAATTTATAGAGATCTCAGCAAACAATGAGGACTCTTGGGTACCATCACCTCTCTGTTGGGTTTGTCATCCTGTGCATGAGAGAGTCCTTTCTCAGCGTCTTTTACCTATGGGTCAGTGATGAATAAGTAAAGAAAGTCCCTTTTCAAGGAAATTTATTAGGACATGGATGTACTGTGGTATCTGTGTTTTTATTTCCTACTGCTCGGAAACACTAGTCATAAGGGATTAGGGCTCTGTCTACCTGGTTTTACCTTAAACACCTTTGCAAAGGCTTCAAAGGAAGTGACATTCTCCATGATAGCTAAACCTTAAGGAAGAGCCCTGTACCACACTATGTGTCATCTTTAGTTAACTCTACCTTCTGTGGTAATGGGTATAGACATGTTGACCAAGTCTCTTTAATCAGAGGAAAAGGAACCGCCTATATCCATGGCCTACAATGCCCCCTGAAGAGAACTGTGGTTTGACCTGCAATGCCCTTACAAAGACTAGTGGATAATGAAGGTGTGGCCAATATTGGCAACAGAGTATTCCTCAGCCATCAGTGAGGATGATCCTCTGGTACTTGGCATTGGCATGAATGCTACAGGACTGGGTGATGCAAAATGAAAGAGGCAAGCAGAGAAAGGAAAATATCATATGGCTTCCCTCCTATTGGCCCCAGGAGGAATACCATAGCCCTTAGTAAATGGAGGGGAAAACTGAAGGGGAAGGAGTCAGAGAAGGAGACAAACCAGGCATGACTCAGGTCTCTGAGAACTAAGCAGAAGGTAACAGTAAAAAGAGACATGCAGGGAATCTGGGAACTGGCTTGGGTGTTGAGGAGTTGTGGCTTATCTTAGGATGAAAACTAGGTCATATATGGAACTAAAGGAGCCACACATGCTTTTTCAAAAATGTATGATGCGTGATGGGCTGGCTTCCTCAACATACCAAAATAAATAAATAAATAAATAAATAAATAAATAAATAAATAAATAAATAAATAAAATTAAAACAAACTGACGCTTTCCAAAGAAATGAGGACAGACAGAAAAATGAAGGAATTATTATTTTTTATTATGTGGTTACTTATTAAAACAGCATGGAATTTGTTTCCTATAATGTCCTTATCTGAATTCGGTCTTTATAGTTTTACAGTACAGACTACTGGCCTCCTCCATTTCTGAAATCTATTTGAAGAAACGACATTGCCTTCAATAAATGTCTACAAGTGTTGACCAGGAATATGATTTGGATCTGGACTTCTGTGTGATGTGAGTTATTTGATTATGCTTCAAATGCTTTAGTCACTAGTAGAGAGCTCAGATTTTGTAGGGTTTCTGACCTAATCTGGGAGTTGATATGTGTCTTGGAATTTATTATTTTCTCTCCATTCCTGGATTTGGTGGCATAATTTTGTAGAGAGGTCTTTTAGGTTATTTTTTTTTCCCATTCTATAAGATGTCATGTGGTCTCATACTTTCAGCTGTATGTTTGTCTCCCTGTTTTATCCAAGGAATGGCTCCATCACTTTGTAATCTTTTCAAAACTGACTTGTGAGTTCTCCTGATCTTTTCCTATTGGACTGTTTGTATTTCTTTTATTTCAATGATCCTATGAATTATTTTATTTTTTTCTGTTAACTTTGGAGTTTATTTCTTCTTTATTTAGCTCCTTATATTGTCAAGTTAGGTTAATTTTTAAGGTGTTTTTAATTTTTGGAAATACACGCATTTAACACTATATTCTTTCCTGATAAAATTTTTTGACCTCATCCCAAAAGTTTCTTTACTTTCTTTTGTTAAAGGTATTTTCTGATTTTATTTCTTTGATTCATTGCTACTTCAGGAGTGTGTTGTGTTTTTCACCTATTAGTGTCTGGATGTGTTTCTTTTTCATAAGTGATTTCTTTCCATTTTCATACATTCGTGGTCATAAGTACACCTGATAGAAAGTGAATTCTCTTCTATTAGTTAAGACTGTCATTGGACTCCAGCACAGGATCTGTGATACACAATGCTAGGTCAGCCTTTGGGAAGAACTTATTTTATGGTCCTCAGAGACACAATCTTATGCATATTTCCCCAAAGCTCAGGTGGTCTAGAGAGCCCATGTTGACGTCTGTTATTCCTTACAACCTTTCCATCTGTATGATTTGTCCTGTGCTGAAAGTGGATATCGTAGTCTTCAACAATATTGGAATGTGCTGACCATCTCCCTTCCCGTCTCTTAATATGTTTCCAACATTTAGATACACCCATGTTGGTGGTGTGTATGTTAATTCGTCCAAGTTTCTGATGTTTGATGCTATATCAAGATAAAACACCTTCCAGTAATCTTTTGTCTCTGGAAGGCATAAAATTTCTCTATCTGCCATAGACACAATCACTTTTTATCTCTTCTCCTTGCCAATTGCATAACCAATGTCTTCCAATTCCCTCACTTTAAGGCTTTGTGTATCATTATAGTCGAAAGAAATCTTCTATGGGCAACATATGTTCGAGCTCGTTTTGTTAAATTTCTTTTCTTGTTGACCTTTTTTGCCTTTCTAAATTTAATTTTCTTCCAGTCCAACAATATGTTTGTAGTCATAGGAGACTTAGTCCTGAATACTAACTTATAATAATACTAACTTATTATTGATGGGCAAGGTGTTACCTTTCTCATTTTGGTTGGTTTCTGACGTGGATTCTCTTTGCCTTTCCCCTTTATGGAATTTTCTTTGGGTTTGCTTCCTTTGGTGTGATTCGTCATTTCCTTCCAATCTTTTGTGTGTCTTCTGTGTGTGTGTTTTGTGTGTGTGTGTGGTGATTGTGTGTTTTACCTAACACTTATTTTTTTAATTTTTTATTTTTTCTGCATAATAGTATTCATTGTTTTTTCACCAGACCCCGTGCTCCTGAAATCCATGTCATCTTTCATACCCACCACCTGGTTCCCACACCCTCCAGTCCATGCCCTTTCAAAAACGCTAAGATTTATTTTTATAGTCCACGGTTTCACCATTTAACTCCCCTTACAATATCCCTCAACTCCCTTCACCTCTCCATCTCCCTTGTTCTCCATGATATTTGTAATGCTCCCCAAATAAGTGAAACTATATGATAATTGACTCTCTCTGCTTGATTTGTTTCACTCCGCATAATCTCTTCCAGTCATGTCCATGTTGCTACAAGAGTTGGGTATTCATCCTTTCTGATGGTGGCATAATACTCTATAGAGCATATGGACCACATTTTCCTTATCCATTCATCCACTGAAGGTCATCTTGCTTCTTTCCACAGTTAGGCAACCGTGGTCATGGCAGCTATAAACGTTGGGTACAGATGGCCCTTCTTTTCACTACATCTGTATCTTTAGGGGAAATGCCCAGTAGTGCAATGGCAGAGTCATGGGGTAGCTCTATTTTTAATTTCTTGAGGAATCTCCACACTGTTCTCCAAAGAGGCTGCACCCACTTGCATTCCAACCAACAGTGTAAGAGGGTTCCTCTTTCTCCACATCCTTTCCCACACATGTTGATTCTTGTCTTGCTAATTTTAGCCATTTTAATTGGTGTAAGGTGGTATCTCAATGTGGTTTTCATTGGAATCTCCCTGATGGCTCGTGATGATGAACATTTTTTCATGTGTCTGATAGTCATTTGTATGTCTTCATTGGACAAGTGCCTGTTAATATCTTCTGCCTATTTTTTTTTTAATATGATTGTCTGTTTCTGTGTGTTGAGTTTGAGGAGTTCTTTATAGGTCCTGGATATTGACCTTTTGTCTGTATTGTCATTTGCAAATATCTTCTCCCATTCTGTGGGTTGCCTCTATGTTTTCTTAAATGTTTCCTTTGCTGTAGAGAAGCTTTTGATCCTGATGAAGTCCCAAAAGTTCATTTCACTTTTGTTTTCTTTGCCTTTGGAGACATATCTTGAAAGAAGTTGCTGTGGTTGATATCGAAGAGGTTACCCCCTATGTTCTCTAGGATGCTGATGGATTCCTATATCACATTGAGGTCTTTTATCCATTTTGAGTTTATCTTTGTGTACAGTGTATGAGAATGGTTGAGTTTCATTTTTCTACATATAGCTGTCCCGTTTTCCCAGCACCATTTATTGAAAAGACTTTCTTTTTTTTTCACTGTATATTTTTTTTTCCTGTTTTGTCTAAGATTATTTGCCCATAGAGTTGAGGGTCCATATCTGGGCTCTGAACTCTGTTCCACTGGTTTATGTGTCTGTTTTTACGCCAGGACCATGCTGTCTTGGTTATCAGAGCTTTGTAGTAAAGCTTGAAATCAGGTAACTTGATGCCCCCACTTTAATGTTTGTTTTTCAAGATTTTCTTAACAATTCGGGGTATCTTGTAATTCCATAAAAAAAGTTTAGGATTTATTTGCTCCCACTCTGAAAAATACAGTGAATTTTTTTTATCAGAATGGCATTAAAAGTATACATTGCTCTAGGCAGTATATACATTTTAACGATGTTTATTCTCCAATCCAAGAGCATGGATTGGTCTACCATCTTTTTCTGTCCTCTTCAATTTCTTTCATGAGTGTTCTGCAGTTCCTCGAGTACAGTTCATTTACGTCTTTGTATGTGCTGCATTCTGTATGAGTTCTAGAAGTTTGGTTGTGGAGTATTTTGGGTTTTCCATATAAAGAATCATGTCATCTGGGAAGACAGAGAGTTTGATTTTTTCATTGCCCATTTTGATATCATTTATTTCCCTTTGTTGTCTGATTGCTCTTTCTAGGACTTCTAATAATATGTTGAACAGGAGTGGTGAAAGTGGGCACCCTATCATGTTCCTGATCTCAGCATGAAGGCAATAACCTTTTTCCCATTAAAGGATGGTATTTGCTGTGGGTCTTTCATAGATAGATTTGAAATGTTCCCTCTATCCCTATACTTTGAAGTCTTTAATCCAGGAATGGATGCTGGATTTTGTCAAACGCTTTTTCTGCATCAATTGAGAAGACCATGTGATTCTTCTCTCTTCTCTTATTAATTTGTTCTACCACATTGATAGATTAGCGAATGTTGACCCATCCTTGTAGCCCATGGATGAATCCCACCTGGTCATGGTGGAAAATCTGTTTAATATGTTGTTGGACAATGTTTGCTAGGATCTTGTTGAGAATCATAGCATACATATTTATCAGTGACATTGGTCTGAAATTTTCCTTTTTGGTAGGGTATTTGTGTGGTTTGGGGATCAGGGAAATGTAGGATTCATAGAAAGAATCTGGAAGTTTTCATTCTGCTTCAATTTTTGAAACAGCTTCAGGAGTATAGGTGTTATTTCTTCTTTGAAAGTTTCATAGCATTTCCCAGGGAATCTATCAAGTCCTGGACTCTTATTTTTTGGGATGTTTTTGATCACTGCTTCAAACTTGTTACTAGATATTGGTCTATTCAGGTTGTCAATTTCTTCCTGGTTCAATTTTGGGAGTTTATAGTTTTACAGGAATACATCCATTTCATCTAGGTTGATTAGCTTATTGGCATATAACTGTTGATAATAACTTCTGATGATTGTTTCTACTTCCTTGGTGTTCATTGTGATCTCTTCATTTTCATTCATAATTTTATGAATTTGGGCTTTCTTTCTTTTCTTTTGGATTAGTGTGGCCAATGGTTTATAGATCTTATTTATTCTTTCAAAAAACCAGCTTATAGTTTCATTCATACGTTCTACTGTATCTCTGGTTTCTACCTCATTGATCTCAGCTCTAATCCTGATGATTTCCCTTAGTATGGGTGGAGTTGGTTTGCTTTGTTGTGGATTATCCAGTTCTTTAAGGTGTAGAGACTACTGGTTTGTTCTAGATTTTTAACGAATGATTTTATTCTCTCATGGTACTAAAGAAATACGTGAAAAAGGAGGGGGAAAGTGACAAGCAATACGACTATAATCAGACACATAAAATTTTGTCTTTCTTTGTAGGCAGGTTAGTGGGACTACATGTTTATAAAAGAGGACTAAATGGGACATTCTTTGAAGGAAATGTGACTGAACATGATGGAATGTAGTTTTCAAGCATATGAAATTGATTTGCTATCCATAAAATGCCGACTTCCTATCTCTTGAAATTTCATTATAAGTGTTATGTGAGATGAGACAAGATGACGGGGAAATAGGAGGGGATGCCGTTTCAACCTGTACCCCAAAGTGAGGTGATTTCCTACCAAAGAACTCTGATCACCCATGAAATCAGCATGAGATCAGAATTATACATGTATGGATCTCTATTGGTCAGAAATCATCAGTGGGCCAGAAAAGCGAAGTGAGAACATTGGACTGATATTGAAATAAACAGAAGTGGAAGCAACCCACCCAAGGCGACCAATTGGAAAGTAATACCCCAATATAAGAGTGCCCTGCCTCTGGGGACCAGCATTAACTTGGACTCTGGTTGAAAGCACTCAAAAAAAGCGAAGGATATTGGTGGTAAATTGTGTGAATCAGGGTGGCTAAGGACAGGGGCTTAAGTTCCCAGACCCAGTACAGCCTCCCCTGTGGGTGAGCCAAAGAAAGTGTGTTAGAGAAACCAGGTCTTAGTGCCTGAGCCACCAGTGCACACATGATCGCATGGGGTCTGGCTCCTGTTAGAGGCTGGGAGCCTCGCTAGACAGCAGAACAATGAGACTTGCTAAAAGAGCCTGAAACAGAGCCTCATCCTCCCCTGAGAGAGGTGTGCGAAGGCCCAGCTCATTGCTCTTAGAGCCATGCCCTAGTCTCACAGCCTGAGACATACTTGACCCACACCCTCCCCTGAGAGAGGTGCTTGCAAGACCAGAACTCTTAGAAAGGGAAACACCAGGCACTCCCAGCACGGGCCAGCATGAAAATCTCAGTGTGGTTCGCTGTTTGGAACCTCTCTGGCAGTTTGGAGCTGCCCAGACAGACACTGCTGCTGTGGTTTTGGGTATAAGCAGAAGATTCTGCGTTCCCTGGGACCGCAATTCAAAATCTGTTCTGCCAGCGGCCAAGGAGGAATTTATATGGGCTCTGCAGCACCAACAGGGGAGCAGAATGAGGCTTTGCTCTGAGTGGGAGGACGGGATGAAGTTTGCTTTCCTCTAAATTTCCAAAATCATCAAAAGCAATCAAGGCAAGAGCAAAAAACTGAACCTCCAGAGAACAAACATTTGAAAAAATAGGACTCCTCAGAGCCCAGCCCCTTGAGAGGGGTGGAGGGAATTAAATCAGGGAACATCATTGACTGAAAACCCACCTGGCACACCTCTCACCCCTATATAGATCTACATCTATATAGACAGACAACCAAAAAGACTGAAAAAGTATATACAAGAGAAATATTTTCTCTTGTCATATACATTTATCAGCCTTTTTGTTTGTCTTTTTTTTTTTTTTTTTGAAACATAAATCTTTCCTTAGGACCCCATTTGGGCTGAACCTTCTCTTTTATCTTCACTTTTTTTCCTGTCTCTCTCTCTCTCTTTAATTTTTTTTCCTCTTCTTTTGGTGGGGAATTCAGATCTACTCAGAAGCATTCCAAGGTGCACCTTGACTGCATCATGGTCAATACATCCATCTATATCCGTTCAGTCATCTCACCAAAATGACTAGGAAGAGGAATGTGCAACAGAAGAAAAATACAGAGGATAGGCATTCTGTAACAGAGATAATGACTATCAACATAGACAATATGTCAGAAAGAGAATTCAGGCCCACAATTATCTAGGCAATTGCTGGGTTGCAGAAAGCCAGGGATGACCAAATGGAATTGAATAGGGCAGAACTGAAAGCCAACAGGAATGAGGTTCACAATGCTCTCAACGAGTTCCAATCTAATCTAAATTCTGTAAAAGCTAGAGTAACTGCAAAAGAAGATAGAATTAGTCATCTCGAGGACAAATAGATCGGAAGAAAGGATCGGGAGGAAGCCTGGAACAAACAGCTTAGAAGCCATGAAAACAGAATCAGGGAAACAAATGATGCCATGAAAGTTTCCAACATCAGAATTATAGGAATCTCTGAAGGGGAGGAGAAAGAAAGAAGTCTAGAAGATATAGTGGAACAAGTTCTTTATAAAAATTTTCCCAATCTCCGCACTGGAACCAGCATTCATGTATTAGAGGCTGAACTTTCTCCACCCAATATTATAGATTCGAAAAAAAAAAAAAAAACCCAATCAACGCACCTGGTGGTAAAATGGAGAAATCATAAGTGTAGATACAATCTCTTGAAAGCCACTAAGATATAGAGGTTCCTTAAATACAGAGGAAAGCCCATCAGGATCATGTCAGGCCTGTCCACAGAGACCTGACAAGCCAGAAAGGGCTGGCAAGATATATTCAGGGCACTAAATGAGAAGAACATGGAGCCAAGAATACCTTATACAGCAAGACTGACATCCAAAATTGATGGAAAAATAAGGAGTTCCCAATACTGGCAAGGCTTAAAAGACTATGAAACCACGGGGACAACACTACAGGAAATATGAAGGGGGGGATATAAGAGGAAAATTCCTAAGAATAGAATTGAACAGAAATATAGAGACAAACTATGGAAAGGAAGACTTCAAAGTTAACAGGATGTCAATACAAACATATCTATTAATAATCACTCAATGTGAATGGCCTAAATGCACACATAAAACAACACAGGGTTGCAGATTGGTTATAACGAAAGGACTCATCCATATGATGTCTATGAGAGACCCATTTTGAATGGAAAGATACATCCAGACTGAAAGTGAAAGGATGGAGAAGCATCTTTCATTCAATGGGCCTCAAAAGAAGGCTGAACTAGTGATGCTCATATCAGATAAATTAGATATTAAACTAAAGACTAATCAGAGACACAGAGGGACACCACATAAATCTTAAAGGAACTATCACCAAGATGATCTAACAACTGTAAATATCTATGCCCCCAATATGGGAGCAGCCAATTATACAAGAAAACTGTTAGCCAAGATGGAGTCATACTGATACTAATAAATTGATAGCAAGAGATCTTAACATGCCTCTTTCAGAAATAGACAGATCATCCAAGCAGAAATTCCTTAAAGAAACAAGAGCATTGAATAACACTTTGACCAGATGGGCCTCATAGATATATTACATAATATTCCACCCTAAAACAACAGAATACTCATTCTTCTCAAGTTCACATGGAACCTTCAAAAGAAAGGACCACATACTGGGTCACAAATCAAGCCTCAAATGATACCAAAAGACTGAGAATATTCCCTTTATGTTCTCAGATCACAATGTTTAGAAACTGGAGCTCAGCCACAATGAAAAATTCAGAAGGAACTCAAACATTTAGAGGCTAAAGACCACCTTGCCTAAGAATGTTTAGATCAACCATGAGATCAAAGAAGAAATAAAACAATTCATGGATAAAAATGAGATTAAAGATCCTTCAGTCCAAAACCAATGGGATACAGCAAAAGCAGTCTTAAAGGGGAAATACATTGCCATCCAAGCCTCCCTCAACAAAATGGAACCCTCCCAAACTGCTGGAGCCCCCTGTGAAGCGAGTTGGTGTTACTTTCTCCATGGCCCAAATCATAGTCTATTGTTGTGACAGTCTGCACCAGTCATCTGGACTCTGGAGAAAGGCAAGAATCCACAATTCCACCTTACCCACGAAAGTCCAAAAAAGAATCAGGTCTCAAACAAAGACTCATCCAGTCTGCTACCAATCTTTTCATCAGGGACCCTATATTTTCTTTTCTTTTTTTATCAGTTTTATCTCTGTGGTTCGAGACCCCCTGATGTGTTCTGTGTTTTTCTGATGTATAGTGAGTATCCTGGCGGCTTCCATGTTCCTCACATGTGTATGGTCCTTGCGCCCAATCAGGGAGCTTCTGACTAGGGAAAGGCCACCCAAGGAAACCTCAAGGGAACACCCGCAACCATGCCGAAGATATGTCTGGAGTCTTCAACAGCGAGGACACGAGTACCTCTAGCGTCTCCAGAAATCATGAAAATAAGGCCTCTCAATCCTCAAAAGTGAAAAAGTATCAAAGGATACTCTACATCCAAGAACCTGAAACACAGGACAGACTCATTTACTTGGAATCCACAGGAGCAAGCGTGGAGCATGTTGAAAGAGACATCTATAGCAAAAGTGAAGCCATCTGAAAGATTTTCATGCCTGTTTCAAGAAGAAAACATGTATCTCCTAAAGGACATATTGAGGAGGATTTGAATGTAAATGAACCTTGAGCATACCCACGGGGTGGTTCAGCTACCGTCTGGGGAAATGAATGGAGGTATGGAAGCACAAGCCTGCCTTAAACCTCTCATGACAATTCTCCATGTGATTTCATGCAGTAACCAAACGGTGCCTCTTGCAGAAGATAGGCGTGTTCTAATGGAGACAGGAGAGGTAGAACAAAGGGACAAAAAAGTGCCATTACAGCAGGACACACAGAGAACGCCACAGGTTGGTGAGAAGATAGAGGAAGACAAAGAATAGGAGAACGAACAATGGAGCTCAGAGCGACGGTGTGTCATTTTAGCATGGTGGGAGGTGCTGCAATCAATAGGGAGATAAGTCCAAATTAAATAAACCATCCTCTGGTCACAGTAAATCATTGTAAATTGGTTTGTATTTTTTTTTAAGTCAAATGATACACATGCACATATTTGAGAGATTGACAGAAGATCACATTGAGGGGGTAGAGCTGGGAAGGGGAAACGCACTTGTCCCTGAACAGGCAACCTGAGACCAATTGGACACCTTGGCCCTGGGATCATGAGTTGAGCTGAAATCCGTCTCTGAACTGATGGACACACCCGAGGACCAAATCTCTGTCCTCTTAATACTCAGAGTTCTAGACAAGAACCATTGCTCTGTCATTGTCCAGAGAGGCAGGGGATATGGATTTTGGCTTGGGCTGGTGTTGCTTGCTAATGGGACCTGCTTCAAACGCTGGTATAGCTTGTCATCTTGAAGTCAGTGACTTGGCTGTGAACACACTACTCTCCCACGCATATTTGGGTAAAGAGAATTCCTCCATTGCTACCTTTTTCAGGGGGCTACCTTTTTCAGGGGGAATGAAACTATGTCTTGTGGTGCTCTGCTTCTGTTGATGGTGATGGGAGTTTTTTTGTGCCTCTGAATCTGGATCTCTGTTTCTGCTCACAGAAGAGAGACATTTTTATCTCTGAGTTCTCAAAGAAATGTTTGTCATTTATACTCTCGCTCCTAGATCTCCTAGAATCAGCACTTACTTGCATTTCTTGGATTCAATAACTTCCCTCAGCTTATTTTCATATTCCATCATTCTTCCTTCTCTCTTTGGCTTTGCTTCCTTATTTTCCATTCTTTTACTTCAAGGTCACTAATTTGATCGTCTTTTTCTGCCAGCTTTCTCAACATTGCATCCAGTCTGCTACCAATCTTTTCATCAGGGACCCTATATTTTCTTTTCTTTTTTTATCAGTTTTATCTCTGTGGTTCAAGACCCCCTGATGTGTTATGTGTTTTTCTGATGTACAGTGAGTATCCTGGCGGCTTCTTTCAATCCTCCATCGGGCGTGTAACATTTAGAGGTTTCACATCGACTGCTTGTCCTTTATCATTTCTTATTTGTTTTCCTCGATACCAATTGATTATTCCATCTTGCATTGGATATAGGTCTCTATCTCCTCTCTCTTCACATTTTGTTGTCTTCCATTAGGGTAATGTCTTTAGGAAGAAGAGATCTTGGAGTGCCCAAGGGCTGACTCTCGAGGGAGCTTCAGGTGTGTGTGGCACACATGTCCTCTGCTGTTGAGTTGTGGCTGTCCCCTGACCTTAAGGTCATCATCTGCAGAGGCTTTCATTGCCTGCCATTTGTTGTATTGTTGTGTTTGCTCCTCTCTCCTGTGCTTTGTGTTTTTCATTGGCTCATAGCCCTCTGAAACACCAATGGCCCACATCTCTGTAAGCCATGTCTGCAATCTTCTTCCATAATCTCTGCGACTTTCTTACTCTTTTGCTATGGCATTTAATTTGTAGGCTTCAGGTCAATTTCCACCAAGTTGCAGTTGATGTGGTCATATTCCAGTTGTGTTTATTGCTGATGACAAGCCTGGAGTTCCCAAACACTACTACCATACTACTGTCCTCCAAAGGCACCAGAAACTCCTACCCAGCCATAAGTTAGAATGAATTCTTGCCACTTGCCTCATGTGGCAGTGTTGTGGAGAGCATTGGCTACGTCACATCTATCAGTCTCAGAAAGACCATTAATGTATGATTTCCACTCTCTCATGGTAGTAAAGAAACATGTGAAAAAGCAGGGGAAAGGGAAAAACAATATGACTTTAACCAGACACACACAATTTTGTGTTTCTTTTAAGGCAGGTTTATATGTGTTTATAAAAGAGGACTAAATGGGACATTCTTTGCAGGAAATATGGCTAAAAGTGATGGAATGTGAGTTTTCAAGACATATCAAATTGAATTGCTATCCATAAAAGGCCAACTTCCTATCTCTTGAAATTTTATTATAGGTGTTAAGTGAGGTGACTCAAGATGACGGGGAAGTAAGAGGAATGCCATGGTGTACCCTGAAGTGAGGTGATTTCCTACCAAAGAACTCTGATCACCCATGAACTCAGCCTGAGATCAGAATTATAAACAACTGGATCTCTACAGGGGCAGAAGACACCACTGGGCAGGAAAAGCAGAGTGGAACATCTGATTAATAATGAAAGATAATGAAAAGTGGAAGGGAGCCACCAGAGGCAACTGAATGGAAAGTAATACCCCAATATTAGAGTGCCCTAAGTCTGGGGACCAGCATTAACTTGGACTCTTGTTGAAAGCTCTCAAAAGGAGTAAAAAATCGTGGGGATAAATTGTGGGAAATGGGACATCTAAAGACAGAGGCTTAATTCCCTGGACCAAGGACAGCCTCACCTGGCACTGACCCAGAGAGAGTGTGGGGGAGAAGCCAGGTCTTTGTCCCTGAGCTGCTAGCACGCCTGAGATCGTGTGGGGTCCAGCTCTGGTGAGGGGCTGGGAGTCTCGCCAGACAGTGGAACGCTGAGCCTTGTTAACAGACTCTGAGATTCATGAACCCTCACCCTCCTCTGAGAGAGGTGTGCAAAGACCCAGCCTGGTGCTCTTAGACCCGCGCTAGACTATCAGTGCCTGAGACATGCACACGCCCCACAAACTCCCCTGAGAGAGGTGCATGAAGGCCCAGGCTCGTGCTCTCTGACACGCACCCTGCTATCAGAGCCTGAGACACACACGACCCACACCCTGCCTTGAGAGAGGTGCTTTCAAATCAGGCACTCTTACATCCCGAAACCAGGTACTCCCAGCCAAGGTCAGCTGGAAAATATCAGCGTGGGATTGCTGCTTGGAACCTATAGGGTGGTCTGGAATTGCCCAGACAACCACTGCTGCTGTGGTTCTGGGTACAAGCAGAAGATCCTGCGTCCCCCCAGACTGTGAATATAATCTGAATTTATATGAGCCCTGAAGCATCCACAGGGGAGCAGACTCAGGCTTCTCTTGGAGAGGGGTTCTGGGTGAAGTTTGCTTTTCTATAAACCTTCAAAAAACATCAAAAGCAATCAAGGAGAGAGAAAAAAAACTAAACAAACAATAAAACCTCAGGAGAAAAAAGCCTGAAAAAACAGGTTTCCTTAGAGCCAAACCTCTTGAGAGGGGTGGGAGGACTTAACTCAGGGAACATCACTGACTGAAAACCCACATGGAAGGCCCCACCCTCAGAAAACCAACCAGGATAGAAAAAAAAAAAAAAAGACTACTAGAAAACAACCACCACTACTTCATAGATACAGCTTCTATTTTTAACTCGTTCCCACTATTCTGGTTATTTTTTTATATATAGATAAATTTTTAACCTGTATACCATTGCACTGAGATGTGCAGTACGTCAAATTCCACATATAACTATCTAACCTGAACTTTTAGGTACATACAATTTGTTTTTCTTTTGCATTCTATTTTTTAAATTTCTTAAAAATTTAGTTAATTTAGTTTAGTTTATTCCTATTTTATTTTTATTTTCTAATGTTCATATAGAGTTAAACTTCATGGTAATCCCCTTTCCCCAATCAATGTTACTCCTATAAGTAAACCAATTTTTTATCCCCCTTTATCTCAGGAAATTTGAGTTTTTAACAAAGTTATCAAAGATATCAAGATACATCCAGGAAAATTTACAATAAATTTTCTCACCCACACTGAGAATTTATAACCACACTCCCATCTTTTTGTTCCACCAGTGTTTCTGTTTTTGTGTTTCTACTCATAGTATATAATTCTTATACTTAGGTTTTTTATGAATAGGTTCTCCATTTACTTGCATATACATACATAAATATAAATATATACTTTATATACTCTTTAATATATTTATGTATAATTATATATTATATATAAATATGTATTTATATAATATTTAAAATAGAGTTATATAAACAAAAATATTAATCACATTTAATAAAATATTAATTAAAATATTAATTAAATATATTTATAAAAATAAATATATTTTAAATGTATAAATACATATTATATATATATATTATATATATATTTTATTGTCATATACTTTTATCAGTCTATTGGTTTTTCTGAGTTGTTTTTATAGCTCATAAATCTATCCTTGGGGCCCATTAGGGCTGAGCTGTCTCTTTTATCTTCCCTTTTTTTCTTGTCTCTTTCTCTCTCTCTTTTTTTCTTTTTCTTTTCTTTTTCTCTCGTTTGAGTGGGGAATCCTGATTGCTCAGAAGCATTCCAGATGTACCATGGCTGCACCACAGTCAATACATCCATCTATATCCATTCAATCATCTCTCACCAAAATGACTAGGTGTAGGAATGCCCAACGGAAGAAACATACAGAGGATGGGCCTTCTGCAACAGAGCTAACGGCTATCAACATAGACCATATGTCGGAAAGAGAATTCAGGCTCACAATTATCCAGGCAATACCTAGTTTGCAGAAGCCATGAATGACCAAACGTAATAGAATAGAACAGAACAAAAGCCACCAGGGATGATGTTCACAATGTTAGGAAAAAACTGAAAGCCACCCGTGATGAGGTTAACAATACTCTCAATGAGTTCCAATCTAATATAACTCTCTCAAAGCTATGGTAACTGAGACAGATGATAGAATTAGAATTAGTGATCTAGAGGACAAACAGATATAGCGAAAGGATGAGGAGGAAGCATGGCACAAACAGCTCAGAAGACACGAACACTGAATAAGGGAAGTAAATGATGTCATTAAATATTCCAACATCATAATTATAATAATCTCTGAAGGGGAGGAGAAAGAAAGAATTCTAGAAGATATTGTGGAACAAGTTCTTCATGAAAATATTCTCACTCTCGCCATTGGAACCAACATTCATGTACTAGTAGCAGAATGGTCTCCCCCCAAGATTATAGATTCCAAAAAAAAATCAAGGAACTTGATAATGAAGTTGAGAAATCATAAGTGTAGATACAATCTCTTGAAAGCCACTGGGGCATTGATGCTCCTTATGTACAGAGACATGGCAAGCCAGAAAGGCCTGGAAAGATATATTCAGTGGACTAAATGAGAAAGAACTTGAAGCCAAGAGTACTTTATCCAGCAAGACTAACATTCAAATGGATGGCGAGATAAAGAGTTTCAAGACCAGCAAGGCTTGAAAGACAATGCAACCACCAATCCGATACTGCAGGAAATATTAAGGGGGGGATTCTATAAAAGAGAAAAAATCCTAAGAATAGCATTGAACAGAAATATAGACACAATCTACAGAAATACTTCAAAGGAAACAAGATGTCAATAATAACATATCTATCAAAAATCACTCTAAAGGTGAATAACCTAAATGTGACCATAAAATGACACAGTGTTGCAGATTGGATAAAACGACAGGACCCATCCATATGATATCTATGAGAGACCCATTTCGAACCTAAACATACATCCAAAGTGAATGGATGGAGAAGCATCTTTCATGACAATGGGCCTCAAAAGAAGGCCGGGGCAGCAATTCTCATATCAGATAAATTCGATTTTAAACTAAAGACTGTAGTCAGAGATACAGAAGGACACTACATAATTCTTAAAAGGACTATCCACCAAGATGATCTAACAATTTTAAATATCTATGCCCCCAATATGGGAGCAGACAATTACATAAGAAAACTGCTAGTCAAGATAAAGAGTCATATTGATATGAATACATAAATAGTAGGAGATCTTAACATGCCTCTCTAAAAAATAAACAGATTATACAAGCACAAAATAAATAAAGAAATGAGAGCATTGAATGACACTTTGGACTAGATGGACCTCATAAATATACAGAGAACATTCCATGCTAAAACAACAGAATTCACATTCTTCTTAAGTGCACATGGAACCTTCTCAGGAATAGACCACATACTGGGTCTCAAATCAGTACTCAACTGATACCAAAAGACAGATTATTCCCTGCATGTTCTCATATCACAATGCTTAGAAACGAGTTCAATCACAAGGAAACGTTTGGAAGGAACTCAAACACCTGGAAGCTAAAGACCACCTTGCTTAAGAATGTTTGGATCAACCAGGAAATCAAAGAAGATCATGGAAACCAATGACAATGAAGACACTTCCGTCCAAACTTTATGGGATACAGCAAAGGTGCTCCTAATGGGGAATTACATAGCCATCCAAGCCTCCCTCAAAAAATGAAGAAATCCAGAATACAACAGCTGTCTCTACACCTTAAAGAACTGGAGAATAAACAAATTTCAAACCAACTCTAAACATAAGAAAGGAAATAATCAAGATTAGAGCAGAGAATAGTAATGTAGAAACCAGAGATATAGTAGAATGTATTAATGAAACTAGAAGATTTTTTTTTTAAAGAATCGGTAAGATCGATAAAGCATTGGCCAAACTAATCCAAAAGGAAGAGAGAAAGCTCAAATTAATGAAATATAAATGAAAAGAAAGAGAACACAACTAACACCAAGGAAGTAGAAACAATCATCAAAAGTTATTATCAACAGTTGTATGCCAATAAGCTAAGCGACGTAGATGAAGTGGATGCATTCCTGGAAAAATATAAACAGGAAAAAAACAGGAGTCCAGGACCTGACGGATTTCCTGGGGAATTCTACCAAACATTCAAAAACAAATAACACCTATTATCCTGAAGCTGTATCAAAAAATTGAAGCAGAAGGAAAACTTCCAGACTCTTTCTATGAAGCCAGCATTACCCTGATCCATAACCCAGGCAAAGAACCTGCGAAAAAGGACAATTTCAAACCAGTGTCACTGATGAATGTTGATGCTATGATTCTCAACAAGATCCTAGCAAACAGGATCCAACAGCACAAAAGATTATCCACCATGACCAGGTGGGATTCATCCGTGGGTTACAAGGATGGTTCAACATTCACAAACCAATCAATTTGATAGAACTTATTAAGAGAAGAGTGAAGAAGCATATGGTTCTCTCAATTTATGCAGAAAAAAGCATTTGACAAAAGCCAGCATCCATTCCTGATTAAAATGCTTCAAAGTATAGGGAACATTCCTCAACTTCATCAAATCTATCTATGAAAGAACCACAGCAAATATTATCCTCAATGGGAAAAAGCTTGCAGCCTTCCCATTGAGATCAGGAACAAGAAAATGATTCCCACTCTCACCACTTCTTGTTCAATATGTAGTAGAAGTCCTAGCCACAGCAATCAGAAAACAAAGAGAAATAAAAGATATCCAAATTGGCAATGAAGAAGTCAAACTCTCTTTCTTCACAGATGACATGATCCTTTATATGGGAAACCCCAAAGACCCCAGCCCAAAACTACTAGAACTCATACAATTCAGAAATGTGGCAGGATACAAAGTCAATGTACAGAAATCAGTGGCTGTCTTATACCCTCACAATGAAAATACAGAAAGGGAAATTAGACAATAGATTCCATTTAATATAGCACCAAGAACCTTAAGACACCTGGGAATAAACCTTACCAAAGAGGTAAAAGAACTGTACTCGAGGTACTCAAGGAACTACAGAACACTCATGAAAAAATTTGAAGAATACACAGAAAGATGAAAGTCCATTTCATGCTCTTGTATTGGAAGAATAAACATTGTTAAAATGTATATACTGTCTAGAGCAATCTATACTGTATGCCATTCCTATCAAAATTCCACCGGTATATTTCACAGTGTTGGAGTAAAATCACTAAGAAAATCTTGTAAAACAAACATAAAACTGGGGGCATCATGTTACATGATCTCAAACTTTCCTACAAAACTGTAATCACCAAGACCACATGGTCTTGTCAGAAAAACAGACACATAGACCAGTGGAACAGAGTAGAGAGTCCAGATATGTACCCTCAACTCTATGGTCAAATAATCTTCAACAGAACCGGAAAAAATATACAGTGGAAAAAGACAGTTTTTTCAATAAATGGTGCTAGAATACTGGACAGCTATAGTCAGAATAAAGAAACTCAAACATTCTCTTACACCTTACATAAAGGTAAACTCAAAATGGATAAAATACCTCAATGAGAGAGAGGAATCCACCAGAATCCTAGAGGAGAACATAGGCAGTATCCTCGTTGAATCAGCCACAGCAACTTCTTTCTAGATATGTCCCCAATGGTAAAGGAAACAAAACGAACTTAAAATTTTTGGACTTCATCAAGATCAAAAGCTTCTGCACATCAAAGGAAACAGTTAAGAAAACAAAGACAACCCACGGAATGGGAGAAGATATTTGCAAATGACAATAGAGAAAAAGGTTGATATCCAGGATCTATAAAGAACACCTTGAACTCAACACACACAAAAAGACAATAATATAAGAAAAAATGGGCAGAAGATATGAACAGACACTTTCCAATGAGGACATACAAATGGCTATCAGACAAATTGAAAAAAAAAAGTATTCATCATCACTAGTCTTCAGGGAGATTCAACTGAAAACCATATTGAGATACTGCCTTACATCTGTTAGAATGGCCAAAATTAGCAAGATAGGAAACAACATGTGTTGGAGAAGATGTGGAGAAAGGGGAGCCCTCTTACACTGTTGGTGGGAATGCAAGATGGTGCAGCCTCTTTGGATAACAGTGTGGAGATTCCTCAAGAAATGAAAAAAAGAGCTTCCCTATGACCCTGCCATTGCACCACTGGGTATTTACACCAAAGATACAGTTTTAGTTTAAATAAGGGCCATCTCAACCCCAATATTTATAGCAGCAAAAGCCATGGTCGCCAAACTGTGGAAAGAACCAAGATGCCCTTCAACAGAAAATGGATAAGGAAGATGTGGTCCATATACACTATGGAGTATTATGCCTCCATCAGAAAGGATGAATACTTAATTTGGTAGCAACATGGACAGGCCTGGAGAAGATTATGCTGAGTGAAATAATTCAAGCAGAGAGAGTCAATTTATATGGTTTCACTTTTTTGTGGAGAATAACAAATGACATGTTAGACAAGTGGAGATGGAGAGGTGAAGATAGTTGAGGGAAATTAGAAGGGGCAGTAAACCATGAGAGATTATGGACTATGAAAAAAAATCTGAGGGTTTGAAGGGGGGAGTTGGTCGGTTGGGGAAAAAAGGTGGTGGGTATGAGAGGGAGCACGGAATTATGGAGCATGGGGTGTCATGCAAAAACAAAGAATACTCTTATGCTGAAAAAATTACAAATAAAAAAAGAATTAAGTGTTTTGTGAAACACACAGTTCACACAGACACACACACACACATGCAGAGAAGACACACAAAAGATGGGTAGGAAGTGAGGAATCCCACTAAAGGAAGCAAATCCCAAAGAAAATACTATAAAGTGGAAAGACAAAGAGAATCCACGTCAGAAACTAAACAAAATAAGAAAGTTAACTACGTACCTATTAATAATTAGTTAACATATTCAGGACTAAACTCTCTTATCCCTATAAACCAATTGTGGGATAGATGAAATCCATAAAAAAATAAAAAAAAAGGAAAAAGTGGTCAACAAGAAAACAACAAAAACACAAGAAGCTTTACCTTTTGTTGGCCATTAGAGATTTCCTTTGACTATAAAGATACATATAGCTTGAATGTGAAGGAATTGGGAAGACATAGGTTTTGCAACTGGCAAGGGGAAGGGAGCCAAAGTGATGGTTTCTATGTCAGATAGAGTGATTTTATGCCTTCACGAGACAAAAGATTACCAGAAGTTGTTTTGTCTTGATGCAGCATCAAAACATCAGAAACTTGGAAGAATTACCAACATATACACCATCAACGTGGGTGTAACTAGATGTGGGAAGCATATTAAGAGAAAGAAAGGAGATGGAGACCACATTCCAATATTGTTGGAGACTACAATATCCACATACAGCACAGGAGAGATAGTCCAGAGGGAAGGTGTAAAGGAATAACAGCCGGCATCATGGGCTCTCTAGACCACCTTATCTTTGGGGGAACAAGCATAAGATCGTGTCTCTGAGGACTACAACAGAAGTTCTTCCCAAGGGCAGACTTATCATTGTCTATCAGAGATCTTGTGCTAGATTCCAAATCCAGTCATAATTAATAGAAGAGAATTCAAAACCGATGTTGTAACTTATGACCATGAAGATATGAAAACAGAAAGAAATCACTTAAGAATGGAAAACACAGCCAAACACTCATTTGTAGAAAGCACAACACACTCCCAAATTAGCAATGAGTCACGAAAGGACAATCAAAAGGTAAATCAGAAGGTAACTTGAACAAACGAGAGTAAAGCAACTTATGGGATGATGCCAAAACATTTTATGGGGAAAGAATATAAGGCTAAATCCATTTATTTCCAAAAATTAAACACACTCCAAATGAACATAAAAAATGAGATAATACATGTGATAATTGAAAAAAAAAATACAGAAAAACCAATTAAAAAATTCAGAATTCTCACGTCAGTTTTAAAACTGTAACAAACTGGAGGAGCCGTACCTGGATTAAATGGGGAGAAAAGCATATATCTGAAAATATGAGACCACATGACAAGTTATAGAAAGGAAAAAAAAAAGACGCCTCTACACAATTATGTCAGCAAATCAAAGAACTTTGAAAAAATGCTAAATTTCAACACATATAAAGATGAGATTCCAACACATATCCAATATTAGATCAGGAAGCCTAGAAAATCTGAGTTCTCTAGTAGTGACTAGAGCATTTGAATCAGTAATCAAACACCTCCCAAGAGCAGAAGGTCAGGTCCAAATCATTTTCCTTGTCAACTCTTCTAGACATTTAATAATGGCAATGTTGTTTTTTCTCATCAATTCCAGCGTGGAGGAGGCAGGGACAATCTACAAGTATAAAGACTCAATTCAGATAAAAACATTTTAGGAAACATATTCCATTCCACTTTTAAGTAAAGATAATAAAAAATAAAATTATTTCTTTATCTCAGTCTGTTTTCACCTGCTCTGGAAGAGGCCAAATTGCTTTTTAATTTTTTGTTATGTTGAGTAAGTAGGCCTATCATCCATCATCCGTTTTTGACAGAGAATTCATGGATACTAGTTCCACATACGACATAGAGCTCCTTATAATATATGACACAAATCCTCAACACCCATTAGCCAGTTCCCTCATGCTCTGCAGGTCCCTCTTTTCTGTAACCCTAAGCTTTGTCCTCAGAGTCCTGAGTTACTCCTGGTGGGTCTCCTTCTCTTACTTCTTGCCCTTCAGTTTTCCCTTTCTTTACTAAGGGCCAAAGTATTCCTCCGGAGGCACATATTGTGGGAAGCCATATGACATTTCCATTTGTCTGCTTGCCTTTTCCATTTCCCATCAGCAGGGCATGGGACATTCATGTCAAGGCAAGGCCCAGGGGTTCAATCACTTTGATGGCTGAGGAATACTGTGGTGCTGAAATAGACCCAAACTTCCTGATACACTAGTCCTTGCAAGGGCATTGTGGCTCACTCCAAAGGTCTGCTCGAATGGGCCTTGCAAGCAGTCCATATAGGCCATCCATTTCCTTCTGACTAAAGAGACTTGGTCAACATGACTATAACTGTTACCACAACAACTACAGTTAACTACAGTCAACAGCGTTGATGACAAAGGGTGGGGTCGAGGCCTATTCCTTAACAGTTAGCTCAGATGCAGAAGGTCACTCTCCTCGGAGACTTTGCAAAGGTGTTTAAGAGAAAGCCAGGTAGACAGAGGCCTCATCTATTAACCGCGTGTTTCAGAACACTAGAAGCCGAGGCCACAGATGGCATCATATATCGATGCCTTCCCCTTTTTCTTCGAAAAGGGACTTTCCGTCCCTTAGTAATCACTGACCCATAGGCAAAAGACACTGACAAGGTCGCTCTCACTCACAGGATGACAAACCCCACGGAGAGCTGCTCATACCCGCGAGGCCTAACTTTTCCTGGGATTTCTAGAAATTGTAGAGGAAATAGGAAATGTTGCTGTCTCTGGGGAAATGTTGGCCTAAAGGAAGGTATACTGAATGTAATTTTCTTTCCACTTTGTCTCTAGAAAGGGGAAGTGGGACATTAACCCACAAGACAACCTGAGTTCTTGATCAGGCTCAGAGGACTCTTCTACTCTCCTTCCCGGGGCTTCCTACCTAAAACCATAGGACAACAAGGTCATGGGAGAGGGACAGCAGCTTCAGTGAAGCCAGCATCTGTGATGTCACAAAGCTTCGAAGTCATAGCAAACACTCGTCATCAACCCACGCCTGATCACTAAGTTGGCTGGAGTAGTCATGAGTGGGCCAAGAGAACCACAAGCTGTCCGAAACCACTGGAGACGTCTGGGTCTCTCACCAAGGCAGTTTGCGGAGCGAGTTTGTGTCACCTTCTCCAGGGCCAATTCGTAGTGTTTGGTCGTGACTGTCAGCACTAGCTTTCTGGACTCCGGAGAAAGGCAAGCATCACTCATTCCATCTTAACCACGTCAGGCCAAAAAACAATCAGACCGCAAGCAAAGCCTCAGGGGAAGATTTCTGAACCTGCACAAGGGTGAGGTCCTCCCACCCAATCGCGGAGCTTCTGAACAGGAAAAGGGCAACCCAAGGAAAGCTGAAAGTGAACCCGCGCAACCGTACCAAAGACATGTCTGGAGTCTTCCACAGTGAGGACAAGAGTACATCGAGCGTCTCCAGAAATGGTGACAACAAGGCCTCCCAATCTTCCAAAATGACCATGCATCCAAGGCAGACTCTACACCCTTGAACCTTAGGTACATGATGGACTCATGTACTTGGAGTCCACAGGAGGCAATGGAGAGCAGGTTGGAAGAGACCCATAGAACCAGTGAAGCCATCTGAAAGAATACCGTGCCCGTTTCAGGAAGACAACTTGTATGTCTAAAAGGATGCATTGAAGAGGATTCGAATGTGGAAGAACCTTGAGCACTCCCTCAGGGTGGAGCAGCTACCCTCTGTGGAACTGCATGGTGATGTGGCAGCACAAGTCTGACTTCACCCTCGTATGACCATCCCCCAAATGGTTTCATACGATAAGCACAAGTGCCTGCTGCGGAAGATGGGCATGTTCCAATGGAGCCCCGAGAGGATGCACAATGTGTCAACAAGGGCTCTGTACGGCACGACAGAAAGTAGATGCTGCAGGGTGGTGAGGAGTTCCAGAAAGACAAAGAACTGTAGATTGAACAATGGAGCTCCGAGCGAATATCGGGCATTTTAGGATGGTGGGAGGTTCTCTATACCTGGCTGCCCTCCATAGGAACCTAGGTACAAATTCAATAAAACATCCTCTGGCCCCAGTCAATTATTGTGCACTGTTTTTGTCTTTGTTATCTTGTCCAATGATGCCCATGCACGTATTGGACAGAAAGGCAGAGAGATTCCAATCAGGGGGTGGAGCTGGAGAGAGAGAAGCTTACTTGCCCCTGAGAAGAGAACCTGAGACCAAAGTCAATGCCAAGACCCTGGAATCATGAGTTGATCTGAAGGCCGTCTCTGAACTGATGGACACAACCCGGGACCCAACTTTTGACTTCTGAATGCCTCCTGGTTCTAGACAAGAACCGCTGCTCTGTCATTCTTCAGAATAGCAGGGGATAAGGATTTTGGCTTGGGCTGTTGTTGCTTGAGCTATCCGGCCTGCTTCGAGAGCTGGTATAGCTTTTCCTCTTGACATCAGTGACTGGGCTATGGACAAACTATTCTCCGATCCTTATTTGCCTAAAGAAGATACCTCCATGCCTAGATTTTTTCGTGGGAATGACACTATGTCTTCTGGTGCTCTGCTTCTGTGGAAGGTGATGGGTGCCCTCTGTGCCTCTGATTTGGACCTCTCTATCTGCTCCCAGATGAGGGTCCTTTTTAGCCCTGATTTGTCCAATACATGTTCAGCCCTCTTTTCTTTCTCTCACTCTTACTTCTCCTACAAGAGGCACCTCTTTCAATTGCTTGGAGATTCCCTAAGCTCATTATCATGTTCCATCATTCTGCCTTCTCTCTTAGATTTTGCTTCCTTATTTTCTAGGGTTGTTCTTCCTGGTCCCTAATTGGATCCTCCACTTCTGCCATGTTCCCGGACTTTGCATCCAATCTCCTACCAATCTTCTCTTCAGGAGTTCTTTAGGTTCTTTTATCTTTATCAGGTTTACTCTGTGGTTCGAGACTCTCTGATATCTTCTATGTTTTCTGATGTACAGGGAGTATCCAGGCCGTTGCTTTCAATCCAGCATTGGGTGTCTTCTATGTAGAGGTTTCACTCCGATTGTCTAGACGTGATTATTTCTTGTTCTTTTACATGGGCATCAATTGATTCTTCCATCTTTTCATTGGATCTAGGTCTCTGTCTCCTCTCTGTATTCGAAAAACTCATTCTGTTTTCTACCCTGAGGGTAATTTCTTTAGGAAGAAGAGATATGGGTGTGACCCAGGGCTGGCTCTTAAGGTTTCTTGAGTGCGTGTCTGTGTGTGTCTGTGTGTGTGTGTGTGTGTGTGTGTGTGTGTGTATGTGTGTTTGTGTAATGCATGCCATCTGCTGTTTGTGTTGTGGCTGACCCTGTCCTTGAGACCAGTCATCTGAAGTGGCTCTCCTTTCCTGCCGTTAGGTGTGTTTGGGGTCCAGGCTGAATATGCTGAGGTTGACCTTGGTGGGATCTGGTGTCCTTGTGAAAGGAGACATTCCACCAACTCAACAGAATGCAGGCCTGCAGAATGCTGTGTTCAGAAGAGAGCATGTTGTCAAGGCTTTCTTCTCGTCCCCGATGGAGAGTCTGTACTCCTTGGACTAAGCATATGGATTGAGGAAGGCAGTCCTATAAGTGTTCCATGGTTGGGATTTCGTTTTGGCAGGGTAGGCAGCCAATGTCCTTACCTACCTGTCTTGGCCAGTCGCTCTGTTATGGTGCTGGTGCAAGAGCCCTAAATTTATTTTGTCCCCATTGTGACATATCCCGAACACTGTCTTTCACTAATGCACTCCCAGGACTCACCATCTTCCCACTGCGTCTCCTGGTATAGTCTCCGATCATTGTCACCAGGCTGACTGCACCTGGTTGCTTGTTGGTGTCCTATGCAGGATAAAGACAGTGTTCTTTCAAGTCGATGTCAGCCAAGCCTTCTTCTGAAAACTCCAGCCTCATGACTTCTGTTGTGCTGATCTCGTGGCTTTCAGACCCTCTGCACGTCACAACCAACGGCACAAGGAAACAGGTTCTTTGTGGGTTCCCAGTGTGCGCTGCTCTCCTGTGCCTTTGCCCTCTGCATTGGCTCATGGCCTCTGATACATGAACCAAACAAATCTCCCCTGAGTCATGTCTCCAACTTTCTCCTATCATCTCTGCGACTTCCGTTCTCTTTCGCTGTGGAGTTTGCCTTGCAGGCGTCAGGTCAATTTCCGCCCCTTTTCAGTTTGGGGGGTCATCTTCCTATTGCCTTCATGGCTGAAGACAAGCATGAGGTTTTTAGACACTACTACCCTCTCATTGTCCTCCAGGTCACCGCAAATTCGTACTGAAACATAAGAAAAAATGGATTCTTCCACTTGTCTCATATGGCAGTGTTGTGGAGAGCATTGAGCTTCGTCACATCTATCATTCTCAGAAAGACAACAAACAGACGATTTCAGTCTTCCATGACAGTAAAGAAACATCCTAAAATCAAATGGTGGTGTTTGTTTGAAGGCAGTTTTGTGAGAGCACGCATTTCTCGAAGAGGACAAGAGATGACATTCCTTGCAAGAGTTTTTCCAGAAACTGATAGAATGTGAGTTTTCAAGGCATGACAAATAAAATTGCTACCCATAAGAGACCGAATTCCTAACTCTCAAAATTTAAGTATAAGTGTTATGTGAAACACACGCAGACCACACACACATTAACACATGCACATGCAAAACATACGAACACACACAAGGTTAAGACATGAAAAAGATGGGGATGAGACGAGGTATCGTACCTATGAAGCAACCCCAAGAAAATACCATAAAGGCGAAAGCAAATAGAATCCAAGTGAGAAGCCAACCGAAATGAGCAAGTGAACTATTTTTTATCAATAATTCATACACATTTCAGGACTGAAGTCTTCCGTCAATACAAACAGTTTGGAGGAGTGGTTGAAATTAAAAAAAAAAAAGGTAGAAAAGATCCATAAGAAACAACAAATATAAACAAGCTCAACCTTCTGTTGCCCATAGGAGATTTCCTTCGACTATAAAGATACTCATAGTATCCTTATATCTCATAGTATCTTTATGCAAGTGAATAAATTGGGCAGACGTAGGTTATGCTCTTGTCAAGGAGAAGGGAGCCAAAGTGTTTGTGCCTAAGTCAGTGAGAGTGATTTTATGCCTTCGAGAGACAAAAGATTAGTGGAAGGTGTTTTGTCTTGATGGAGCATCAAAACAACAGAAACCTGGAAGAATTGCCAACATATACACCACGAACAAGGGTGTATCTAAACGTTGGAAGCCTATGAACAGACAGGAACGGAGATGGCAACTTTAATCCAATACTGTTGGGAACTATGATATCCACGTTAAGCACAGGACAGATCATCTGGATGGGAAGGTGCTAACGAATAACAGACGTCCACATGGGCTCTCGAGACCACCCGAACTTTGGGGATCCATGAGTAAGATTGCGTCTCTGAGGACAATAAGGTATATTCTTTCCAGTGGCAGACCTAACTTTGTCTATCCCAGGTCATGAGCTCAAGTCCAAATCCAGTAGTAATTCATGGAAGAGAATTCAAGAACTATCCTGTGCACTTATGATCACGAAGGTATGAAAACAGGAAGATATCACTTTCAAATTGGAAATACAGCCAGAAACTAAAAGTTGGAAAACACAACACATTCATGAAGAGCAATGAATGCAAGAAAGAAAATCCAAAGGAAAAGCAGAAAGAGCCATGAACGAAGGAATTCTAAGAAACTTAGTGGATGGTGCCCAATCTTTGTATGGGGAAACCATATAGGGTTAAATGCATGCATTTCCAAAATTTAAAACATCGAAAAAGAAAGCCACCTAAAAGGACAACTGAAGGAACAAGATGAAGAAAAACCGAACTCCAAAGTTAACAGAAAAATTGAAATCATACATGTGATTATCAAAATTAAAGAAATACAAACAAACCAATAGGAAAAAAATCAGGAGATCTCACAGTTGAGATTTGACAACACGAACAAACCACAGAAGTCATTCCTGGGATAAAACAGGGAGACAAGCACACAGCTTGAAACCACATGACAACTGTTAGAAAGGAAAAAAAGAATAACTGAAGAGGCACGTCCACATATTTATGCTAGCAAATCCAAGAACTGAGAGAAAAGGATAAATTCCCAGACACATAGAAACTCCCAGATTAGGTCAGGAAACCGAAAAAATCTCAGATCTCTAGTAGTGACTGAAGCGTTTGAAGCAGTAATCCAACACCTGCAAACACACTGAAGGCCAGGTCCAAGTCATATTCCTGAGCCACTCTTCTAGGTATTTAGCGAAGGCATTGTCATGTCCTCTCATTGATTCCAGAGATGGAAGAGGCGGGTAGACTCTAATTCACAAGTATAAAGACCCAATTCAGAGAAGGACATTTTAGGAAACCAATCCCATATCATTTAAATAAGGCAGGATAATAAAAAATATAATTCTTTACTTTTCTCCCTGTGACTTCCTTTCGTTTTGAGAGGGCCAGATTGTTTTCCTCTGAATTTTTATTGTTGTTGTTGGTGATCTGTTGAGAAAGTCTGCCTATCATCCATCATCTGATTTTGACAGAGTATTCACGGATGCTTCAGTTGCTTGTACATCCTAGTGCTCCTCCTAATATATGCCACAAGTCCTGAACATCCATTAAGCAGTTCTCTTTTCTGTAACCCTCAGCTTGGTTCTCAGAGACCTGAGTCACTCCTGGTGGGTCTCCTTCAGTGAATTCTTCCCCTTCAGTTTTCCCTAAATTTACTAAGGGCCAAGGTATTCCTGTCAATGCACATATTGTGGGAAACCTTATGAAATTTTCCTTTGTCTGCTTGCCTTTTCAATTTCCCATCAGCCAGGCATGAGACATTCATGTCAAGGAAGGTCCAGGAGTTCTTTCATTTCGATGGATGAGGAATACTGTGTTGCCGAAATGGACCCAAACTTCCAGATCCACTAGTCCTTGCAAGGGCATTGAGGCTCACTCCAAAGGTCTGCTCGAATGGGCCTTGCAAGCTGTCAGTATAGGCCATCCATTTCCTTCTGACTAAATAGACTTGGCCAACATGTCAATACCCGTTACCATAACAAGTACAGTTAACTAATGATGACAATTGGTGCGGTCCACGCCTCTTCCTTAAAGTTAGCTCTGATGCAGAATGCCACTCTCCAAAGACTTTGCAAAGTTGTTTAAGGGAAAGCCAGGGACACAGAGGCCTAATCCCTTAGACACGTGTTTCAGAAAACTAGGAGACTAGGCCACAGATGGCACCATATATCGATGCCCTCACCTTTTTCCTAGAAAAGGGACTTTCCATCCCTTAGTCATCACTGACCCATAGGCAAAAGACGCTGAAAAAGGACGCTCTCACCCACAGGATGATAAATCCCACGGAGAGCTGCTCATAACCGTGAGGCCTCAACGTTTCTTGAGATCTCTAGAAATTGTAGTGGTAAGAGGACACCTTGCCATCTCCGGAGATATGTTCGCCTAAAGGAAGGTATACTGGATGTCATTTTCTTTCTTCTTTGTCTCTAGAAAAAGGAAGTGGGACATTAATCCACAAGACCACCTGAGTTCTTGATCAGGCTCAGAGGGCTCTTGTTATGTCCTTCCAGGGGCTTCCTACCTAAATCCATAGGACACCAAGGTCATGGGTGAGGGACAGCTGCTTCAGTGAAGCCAGCATCTGTGATGTCACAAAGCTTTGAGGTCATAGCAACCAGTCCGCATCAACCCACGCGTGATCACTACACTTGGCTAGAGTAGTCATAGGTGTGCCAAGTAGACCCCAAGCCATCACAAACCACTGGAGCAGCCTGCATCTCTCACCGAGGCATTTTGGGAAGCAAATCGGTGTCACCTTATCCATAGCCAAATTCGTAGTGTTTGGTCATGACTGTCAGCAACGGCCCTCTGGTCTCCGCAGAAAAACAAGCATCCTTTCTTCCATCTAGGCCACGAGAGGCCAAGAAAAAATCAGACCACAAGAAATCCTCAGGGGAGAAAATCAGAGCCCTGCGCAAGGGTGAGGACTTCGCACCCAATCTCGGAGCTCCTGAACAGGAAAAGGGGCACCCAAGGAAAGCTCAAAGTGAACCCCAGCAACCGTGCCAAAGAAATGTCAGGAGTATTCCACTGCAAGGACACGAGTACCTCGAGCATCTCCAGAAACGGTGCCTACAGGGCCTCCCAGTCTTCCCAAATGACCATGCATCCAAGGCAGACTCTACACCCTAGAAGCTTAGGTCCAGGATGGAATCATGTACTTGGAGTCCACAGGAGCCAAAGGAGAGCATGTTGGAAGAGAACCATAGCCCAAGTGTTGCCATCTGAAATACTTCCATGCCTGTTTCAGGAAGACAACTTGTATGTCAAAAGGACACATGGAAGAGGATTCGATTGTGGTAGAACCTGGAGCACTCCCTCAGGTGGAGCAGCTACCCTCTGTGGAACTGCATGGAGATGTGGCAGCACAAGACCATCTTCCCCCTCTCATGACAATCCCCCACAAGGTTTCATGCGATAAGCAAACAGTGCCTCTTGTGGAAAATGGGCATGTTCCAATGTAGCCCTGAGAGGATGCACAGTGTTTCAAGAAGGGGTCAGTACAGCGCGACAGACAGCGGATGCTGCAGGTTGGTGTGGAGATCCAGGAAGGCAAAGAACAGGACAATGAACAAGGGAGCTCCGAGTGAAGGTCGGGCATTTTAGGATAGTGGGAGGTTCTCTGTCCCTGGCTGTCCTCCATAGGAACCTAGGTCCAAATTCGATAAAACATCCTCTGGCCCCAGTCAATCTTTGTGCACGGTTTTTGTCTTTGTTATCTTGTCCAAGGATGTACATGCACGTATTGGACAGAGAGGCAGAGAGATCCCAATCAGGCGGTGGAGCTGGAGAGGGATAAGCTCAATTGCCCCTGAGCAGAGAACCTGATAAGAGTCAATGCCAAGACCCTGGAATCATGAGTTGATGTGAAGGCCGCCTCTGAACGGATGGACACAACCTGGGACCCAACCTTTGACTTCTGAATACCACCTGGTTTTAGACCTAAAGGCTGCTCTGAAATTGTTCAGAAATTCAGGTGATAAGGATTTTGGCTTGGGCTGGTGTTGCTTGAGCTATCCGGCCTGCTTCGAGAGCTGGTATAGCTTTTCCTCATGAAGTCAGTGACTGGGCTATGGTCAAACTATTCTCCGATGCCTATTTGCCTAAACAGAATACCTCCATGCCTAGATTTTCCATGGGGAATGACACTATGTCTTTTGGTGCCCCTCTCTCTATTCGAAAAATTCATTCTGATTTCTAACCTGAGAGTAATTTCCTTAGGGAGAAGAGATCCAGGAGTGACCTAGAGCTGGCCCTTAAGGATTGTTGAGTGTGTGTGTGTGTGTGTGTGTGTGTGTGTGTGTGTGTGATGCAGGCCATCTGATGTTTGTTTTGTGGGACCCTGTCCTTGAGGCCAGTCATCTGCAATGGCTCTCCTTTCCTGCCGTTGATTTGTTTGGGGTCCATGCTGAATATGCTGAGGTTTATCTTGGTGGGCTCTGGTGTGCCTCTGAAAGGAGATATTCCAACAACTCTACAGAACGCAGGCCTGCAGAATGCTGTGTTCAGAAAAGAACATGAGGTCAATGCTTTCTTCTCGTCTCCTATGGGAGAGTCTGGTCTCCTTGTACTAAGCATCTTGGATTGAGGAAGGCAGTCCTCCAAGTGTTCCACGGTTGAGATTTCGTGTTGGCAGGGTAGGTCCTCACCTACCTGTCTTGGCCAGTAACTCTGTCTTGATGCTGCTGGTGCAAGAGCCCAAAATTTATTGTGTCTACATTGAGACATCTCCACGAACACTGCCTTTCATGGATGCACTCCCAGGACTCACCATCTTCCCACTGTGTCTCCTGCTTTGTCTCTGATTATTGTCTCCAGGCTGTCTCCACCTGGTTGCTTTTTGGTGTTCTATGCAGGAAAAAGATGGTGTTCTTTCGAATCAATGTCTGCAAAGCCTTCTGATCTTAAAACTCTGGCCCTCAAGACTTGTGTTGTAAATAACTTGTGCTCTTCAGACCCTCTGCATGTCACAGCAAACGGCACAGGAAAACAGGTTCCTTGTGGGTTCCCGTGTGCCCTGCTCTCTTGTGCCTTTGTTTCCTATAGAGGACACGGCCCTCTGATCCACGAACAAACCAAAACTCCCCTGAGCCATGTCTCCATCCTTCTCCCATCATCTCTGCAACTTCTGTTCTCTTTCGCTGTGGAGTTTTCCTTGTAGGCTTCAGGTCAATTTCCACTCCATTGCCATTGTTGTGGTCATCTACCTGTTGCCTTCCTGGCTGAAGACTAGCATGAGGTTATTATTATACCATCTCACTGTCCTCCATGTCACTGCAAATTCATACTGAGACATAAACAAGATTGAATTCTTCCACTTGTCTCATATGGAAGTGTTGTGGAGAGCATTGGGCTTCGTCATATCTATCATTCTCAGAATGACAACAAACAGACGGTTTCACTCCCTCACGACAGTCAAGAAACATACTAAAAACCAAGGGGATTGTTTCTTGAAGAGGACAAGAGTTGATATTCCTAGCAGGAGATTTTCCTGAAATGGATGGAACGTGAGTTTTCAAGGTATGTCAAATTGAATTGCTATCCATAAAATACCGAATTCCTATCTCTCATATTTTAATAATAAGTGTCATGTGAAACACACACAGACCACACACACATTAACACATGCACATGCAAACTCACATGAACACACACAAGGATAAGACAAGCAAAAGATGGAGAGGAAGTGAGGAATCGTACCAATGAAGCAACCCAAAGAAAATACCATAAATGGAAAGGCAAATAGAATCCACGTGAGAAGACAACCGGAATGAGAAAGTGAACTATTACCTATCAATAATTCATTCAGTTTACAGGACTAAAGTCTCCCGTCAATACAAACAGTTTGTAGGAGTGGTTGAAATTCCTAAACAAAACAAAACAAAACAAAAATGGTAGAAAAGATCCATAAGAAAACAACAGCTGAAAGTATGAAACCACATGACAACTGGTAGAAAGGAAAAAAGAATAACCTAAGAGGCACATCCACACATTTATGCTAGCACATCCAAGAATGAAGAGAAAAGGATAAATTCCCAGACACATAGAAACTCCCAAGATTAGGTCAGGAAACCTACAAAGTCTCAGCTCTCTAGTAGTGACTGAAGCGTTTGAAGCAGGAATCCAACACCTGCCAACACACAGATGGCCAGGTTCAAGTCATTTTCCTGGGCCACTCTTCTAGGTATTTAGGGAAGGCATTGCCATTCCTGTTATCGATTCCGCGATGGAAGATGCGGGGAGACGCTAATTCACAAGGATAAAGACCAATTCAGAGGAGGACATTTTGGGAAACCAATCCCATTTCATTTCAATAAGGAAAGATAATAAACAATATAATTCTTTCCTTATATCCCTGTGACTTCCTTTGGTTTTGAGAGGGCCATATTTTTTCCTCTGAATTTTTGTTTTTGTTGCTGTACTGATGAGAAAGCCTGACTATCATCCATCATCCGTTTTGACAGAGTATTCACGGATGCTTTAGTTGCATGTACGTCTTAGTGCTACTCCTAATATATGCCACAACTTCTGAACACCCATTAAGCCGTTCTCTTTTCTGTAAGCCTAAGCATGGTTGTCAGAATCTTGAGTCACTCCTGGTGGGTCTCCGTCAGTGAATTCTTCCCCTTCAGTTTTCCCTTCCTTTACTAAGGGCCAAGGTATAACTCCCGAGGCACATATTGTGGGAAGCCATATATTTCCCTTGTCTGTTTGCCTTTTCCTTATCCCATCAGCCAGGCATGGGACATTCATATCAAGGCAAGGTCCGGGGGTTCATTCTCTTCGATGGATAAGGAATACTGTCATGCCTATATGGACCAAAACTTCCTGATATACTAGTCCTTGCAAGGGCATTGCGGCTCACTCCAAAGGACTGAACGAATGGATCTTGCAAGCCGTCTGTATAGGCTGTTCCTTTACTTCTGACTTATGAGACTTGGTCGACATGTCTATACCCGTTACAACAACAAGTACACTTAAGTAATGATGACAACGTGTGCGGTCCCGGCCTCTTCCTTATGAGTTAACTCTGATGCTGAGTGTCAGTCTCTTTGAAGACTTTGCAAATGTATTCAAGGGAAAGCCAGGTAGACAGAGGCCTAATCCCGTAGCCGCGTGTTTCAGAACACTAGGAGACAAGGCCACAGACAGCACCATATATCGATGGCCTCACCTTTGTCCTTGAAAAGGGTCTTTCTGTCCCTTAGTCATCACTGACCCATATGCAAAAGACGCTGACAAAGGACGCTCTCACCAACAGGATGACAAACCCCATGGAGAGCTGCTTATACCCGCGAGGCCTCACCGTTTTTTGAGTTATCTAGAACTTGTAATGGAATTAGGACAACTTGCCCAGTCAGGGGATATGTTGGCCTAAAGGAAGTTATACTGAATGTCATTTTCTTTCCTCTTTGTCTCTAGAAAGGGGATGTGGGGCATACACGCACAAGACAACCTGAGTACTTGATCAGGCTCTGAGGGCTCTTGTTCTATCCTTCCCGGGGCTTCATACCTAAAGCCATAGGACACCAAGGTCATGGGAGAGGCACAGCTGTTTCAGTGAAGCCAGCATCAGTGATGTCACAAAGCCCTGAGGTCATAGCAACCACTCCTCATTAACCCACGCCTGATCACTACACTTGGCTGTAGTAGTCATTGGTGGGCCTAGAGGACCCCAAGCTGTCCCAAACCATGGGAGCCGCCTGGATCTCTCACCGAGGCAGTTTGAGAAGCAAGTCGGTGTCACCTTCTCCATGGCCCAATTCAGATGTTTGGTCCTGACTGTCAGCATCATCCCTCTGGATGCCAGAGAAAGGGAAGCATCCTTCATTCCATCTTAGCACGACAGGCCAAAAAATAATCAGACCACAAGCAAAGCCTCAGGGGAGGAATTCTGAGCCCTCTGGAAGTGTGAGGCCCTCCGACCCATCTGCGAGCTCCCAAACAGGAAGAGCCAGCCAAGGAAAGCTCAAATAAAGACCGGCAACCTTGCCAAATAAATGTCTGGAGTCTTCCACAGCAAGGACATGAGTACATCGAGTGTCTCCATAAGCTGTGCCAACAATGCCTCTCAATTTTACAAAATGACCATGCATCCAAGGCAGACTCTACACCCTAGAACCTTAGGTCCAGTATGGACTCATGTTCTTGGAGTCCACAGGAGCCAACGGAGAGCATGTTGGAAGAGACCCATAGCCCAAGTGAAGCCATCTGAAAAACTTCCGTGCCCGTTTCAGGAGGACAACTTGTATGTCCAATAGGACCCATTGAAAGGATTTCAATGTGGAAGAACCTTGAACACTCCCTCAGGGTGGAGCAGCTACCCTCTGTGGAGCTGCATGGACATGTGACAGCACAAGCCTGCCTTCACCCTCTCATGACCATCCCACACAAGGTCCTGGGTTCATTCACTTCGATGGCTGAGGAATACTGTGGTGCGTATATGGACCAAAAATTCCTGATCTACTAGTCGTTGCAAGGGCATTGTGGCTCACTCCAAAGGACTGCTTGAATGGGCCTTGCATGCAGTCGGTATATTCCGTACCTTTCCTTCTGACTAAAGAGACTTGGTCAACATGTCTATACCCGTTACCACAACAAGTAAAGTTACGTAATGATGACAACGGGTGCGGTCCAGGCCTCTTAAGAGTTAGTTCTGATGCAGAGTGTTACTCTCCTCAAGACTTTGAAAACGTGTTTAAGGGAAATCCAGGTAGACAGAGGCCTAAGCCCCTAGCCGCGTGTTTCAAAAAAGTAGGAGATGAGGCCACAGATGGCACCATATATCGATGGCCTCACCTTTGTCCTCGAAAAGGGACAATCCCTCCCTTAATCATCACTGACCCATAGGCAAAAGACACTGAAAAAGGACGCTATCACCCACAGGATGACAAACCCCATGGAGAGCTGCTCATACCCGAGAGGCCTCACCGTTTCTTGAGATATCTAGAAATTGTAATGGAATTAGGACAACTTGCCCAGTCCGGGGTTATGTTGGCCTAAAGGAAGTTATACTGAATATCATTTTCTTTCCTCTTTGTCTCTAGAAAGGGGATGTGGGGCATACACCCACAAGACAACCTGAGTACTTGATCAGGCTCTGAGGGCTCTTGTTCTTCCTTCCAGGTTCTTCCTACCTAAAGCCATAGGACACCAAGGTCATGGGAAAGAGACAGCTCCTTCAGTGAAGCCAGCATCAGTGATGTCACAACGCTTTGAGGTCATAGCAACCACTTCTCATCAAACCCACGCCATATCACTACACTTGGCTGGAGAAGTCATGGGTGAGCCAAGAGTACCCCAAGCCGTCCAAACTGCTGGAGTCGCCTGGGTCTCTCACCGAGGAAGTTTTAGAAGCGATTCGGTGTCACATTCTCCATGGAGCAATTCATAATGTTTGGTCGTGACTGTCAGCACCAGCCCTCTGGACTCTGCAGAAAGGCAAGCATCCTTCATTCCATCTTAGCCACAAAAGGCCAAGAAACAATCAGACCACAAGCAAAGCATCAGAGCAGGAAATACGAGCCATGCGCAGTGGTGAGGCCCTTCAACCCAATCTCGACGCTCCTGAACAGGAAAAGCGCCACCCTAGGGAAGCTCAGAGTGAAACCCTGCAATCGTGCAAAAGTCATATCTGGAGTCTTCCACAGCGAGAACACGAGTACCGCAAGCGTCTCCAGAAATGGTGCCAACAAGGCCTCCCAATCTTCCAAAAAGACGATGCATCCAAGACAGACTCTACACCCTAGAACCTTATGTCCAGGATGGACTCATGTACTTGGAGTACACAGGAGACAAGGGAGAGCATGTTGGAAGAGACCCATAGCCCAAGTGAAGCCATATGAAAGACTTCCATGCCCGTTTAAGGAAGACAACTTGTATGTCCAATAGGACCCATTGAAAGGATTTCAATGTGGAAGAACCTTGAGCACTCCCTCAGGGTGGAGCAGCTACCCTCTCTGGAACTGCATGGATATGTGGCAGCAGAAGCCTGCCTTCACCCCCTCATGACCATCCCCCACAAGGTCTAGGGTTCATTCACTTCCATGGCTGAGGAATACTGTGGTGTGTATAGGGACCAAAATTTCCTGATCTAACCAAAACTTCCTGATCAACTAGTCCTTGCAGGGGTATTGCAGCTCACTCAAAGGACTGCTCGAATGGGCCTTGCAAGCAGTCGGTTTAGGCCGTCTCTTTCCTTCTGACTAAAGAGACTTGGTCAACATGTCTATACCCGTTGCCACAACAAGTACAGTTAAGTAATGATGACAATGGGTGCGGTCCAGGCCTCTTACTTAAGACTTAGCTCTGATGCAGAGTGTCACTCTCCTCAAAGACTTTGCAAATGTGTTTAAGAGAAAGCCAGGTAGACAGAGGCCTAATCCTTTGCCGCATGTTTCAGAAAAGTAGGAGACGAGGCCACAGATGGCACCATATATCGATGTACTCACCTTTTCCTCGAAAAGGGACATTCCCTCCCTTAATCATCACTGACCCATAGGCAAAAGACGCTGACAAAGGACGCTCTCACCTACAGGATGACAAATCCCACGGAGAACTTCTCATACCCTTAGGCCTCAATGATTTTTGAGATCACTAGAAATTGTAGTGGAAATAGGACACCTTGCTGTATCTGGGGATATGTTGTCTTAAGGAAGGTATACTGAATGTCAAATTCTTTCCTCTTGGTCTCTAGAAAGGGGGAGTGGGACATACGCCCAAAAGACAACAGGAGTCTGGATCAGGCTCAGAGGGCTCTTGTTCTGTCCTTCCCGGGGCTTCCTACCTAAAGCCATAGGACACCAAGGTGATGTGAGAGGGACAGCTGCTTCAGTGAAGCCAGCATCTGTGATATCACAAAGCTTTGAGGTCATAGCAACCACTCCTCATCAACCCATGCCTGATCACAACACTTGGCTGGATTAGTCATGGGTGGGCCAAGAGTTACCCAAGCCATCCCAAAAAGCCATCTGAAAGACTTCCATGCCCGTTTCAGAAAGACAACTTGTGTGTCCAAAAAGACTCATTGAAGAGGATTCGAATTCATAAGAATCTGGAGCACTCCCTCAGGGTGGAACAGCTACCCTCTGTGGAACTGCATGGAGATGTGGAGCAGAGGCCTGCCTTCACCCTCTCATGACAATCCCCCAAATGGTTACATGTGATAAGCAAACAGATCCTATTGTGGAAGATTGGCATGTTCCAATGGAGCCCAAGAGGATGCACAATGTGTCAATAGGTGTGCGTACAGCACGACAGAGAGTGCATGCTGCAGGTTGGTGAGGTGATCCAGAAGACATACAACAGGAGAATGAACAAGGGAGCTCCGAGTGAAGGTCGGGAAATTTAGGATGGTGGTAGGTTCTCTATACCTGGCTGCCCTCCATAGGAACGTAGGTTCAAAATCAAGAAAACATCCTCAGGTCACAGTCAATTATTGTGCACTCTCTTTGTCTTTGTTATCTTGTCCAAGGATGCGCCTGCACGTATTGGACAGAGAGGCAGAGAGATCCCAATCAGTGGGGTGGAGCTGGAAAGGGAGAAGCTTACTTGCCCCTGAGCAAAGAACCTGAGACCAGAGTCAATGGCTAAACCCTGGAATCATGATTTGATCTGAATGCCGCCTCTGAACTTATGGACACAATCCGGGACCCACTTGACTTCTGAATACATCCTGGTTCTAGACAAGTACCGCTGCTCTGTCATTGTTCAGAAATGCAGGGGATAAGGATTTTGCCTTGGGCTGGTGTTAGAGCTATCCGGCCTTATTCGAGAGCTGGTATAGCTTTTAATCTTGACGTCAGTGACAGGGCTATGGACAAACTATTCTCCGATGCCTATTTGCCTAAAGAGAATACCTACATGCTTAGATTTTCCAGCGGGAATGACACTATGTCTTTTGGTCTCCACTTCTGTGAAAGGTGAGGGGAGTCCTCTGTGCCTCTGCTCCCAGATGAGGGTCCTTTTCAGCCCCGATTTCTCCAATCTATGTTCAGCCCTCTTTTCTTTCTCTCACTCTTACTTCTCCTACAAGAGTCACATCTTCAATTCCGTGGAGCTTCCTAAAGCTCATTATCATGTTCCATCATTCTGCCTTCTCTCTTAGAATTTGATTCCTTATTTTATAGGCTTGTTTTTCCAGGTCCCTAATTGGGTCCTCCACTTCTGCCATGTTCCCAGACTTTTCATTCATTCTCCTAACAATCTTCTCTTCAGGAGCTCTTTATGTTCTTTTATCTTTATCAGTTTTATCTCTGTGTTTCGAGACTCTCTGATATTTCTATGTTCTGATGTACATTGAGTATACAGACAGCTGCTTTCAATGCCACATCGGGGGTGATCTATGTAGAGGTTTCACACCGATTGTCTAGCTATGATCATTTTTTGTTCTTTTCCCTGGGCATCAATTGATTCTTCCAATTTTGCATTGGATCTAGGTATCTCTCTCCTCTCTGAATTCGAAAAACTCATTCTGTTTTCTAACATGAGGGTAATTTCTTTAGGAAGAAGAGATCCGTTAGTGACCCAGAGCTGGCCCTTAAAGATTGTTGAGTGTGTGTGTGTGTGTGTGTGTGTGTGTGTGTGTGTGGCATGCATGCCATCTGCTGTTTGTGTTGTGGCTGACCCTGTCCTTGAGGCCAGTCATCTGCAGTGTCTCTCCTTTCCTACCATTTGAGTGTTGGGATCCGGGCTGAATATGTTGAGGTTTACCTTGGTGGGCTCTGTTGGGCCTGTGAAAGGAGACATTCCACCTAATCAACAGAACGCAGGCCTGCAGAATGCTGTGTTCAGAATAGAACGTGTCGTCAATGCTTTCTTCTCGTCCCCTATGGGGGAGTCTGTTCTCCTTGGACTAAGCATCTTGGACTGAGGAAGGCCATCCTCCAAGTGTTCCACGGTTGGGATTAAGTATTTGCAGGGTAGGCAGCCCATGTCGTACCTACCTGTCTTGGCCAGTATCTCTGTCTTAATGCTGCTGGTGCGAGAGCCCTAAAATTATTATGTCCACATTGAGACATCTCCACGAAAACTGCCTTTCACAAATGCACTCCCAGGACTCAGCATCTTTGCACTGCGTGTCCTGCTTTGCCTCTGATCATTATCTCCAGGCTGTCGGGACCTGGTTGCTTGTTGGTGTCCTATGCAACAAAACTATGGTGACCTTTCGAATCGTTGTCTGCCAAGCCTGCTGAACTGAAAACTCCAGAACTCACGACTTGTCATGTCAAGGACTCTTGCCCTTCAGCCCCTCTGCATGTCACAGCCAAGGGCACTGGGAAACAGGTTCCTTGTGGGTTCCCAGTGTGCCCTGCTCTCCTAGCCTTTGTCCTCTGCATGTGCTCATGGCCCTGTGATCCACGAACCAATGAAATCTCCCCTGAGCCATGTCTCCAACCTTCTCCCATCATCTCTGCGACTTATGTTCTCTTTCGCTGTGGAGTTTACCTTGTAGGCTTTAGGTCAATTTCCACCCCATTGCAGTTGTTGTGGTCATTTTCCTGTTGCCTTCATCTCACTGTCCTCCATGTCACCGCAAATTCATACTGTGACATAAGCAAGAATGAATTCTTCCTCTTGTCTCATATGGCAGTGTTGTGGAGAGCATTGGGCTTCGTCACATCTATCATTCTCAGAAAGACAACAAACAGATGATTTCACTCCCTCATGACAGTCAAGAAACATACGAAAAGCAAGGGTATTAGGAAAAAGAGTATGACTCTAATGAGGAACTCAAATGGTGGTGTTTGTTTCAAGGCAGATTTGTGAGAACACGTGTTTCTCAAAGAGGACAAGAGATGGCATTCCTTGAGGGTATTTTCCTGAAATGATGGAGGCGTGTTGTCAACGCATGACAAATTGAATTGCTACCCATAAGTGACCGAATACCTATCTCTCATATTTTAATAATATTGTTATGTTAAACACACACAGACCACACACACATTAACTGATGCACCTGCACACGCAAAAACACAAAAGAATAATACATGCAAAAATGGGGAATAAGTGAGGAATCGTAGTAATGAAGCAACCCCAAAGAAAATACCATAAAGGGGAAAGGCAAATAGAATCCAAGTGAGATGCCACCCGAATTGAGAAAGTGAACTATTACGTACCTATAATTCATTCAGTATTCAGGACTAATGTCTCCGGTCAATAGAAACAGTTTGTAGGAGTGGTTGTAATTCCAAAACAAAACAAAAAAGAAAAGATCCCTAAGAAAACAACAAACACTAAACACGCTCGACCTTCTGTTGCCCATAGGAGATTTCCCTCGACTATAAAGATACTCATAGCTTGCAAGTGAAGAAATTGGGAAGACGTAGGTTATGCTTTTGCCAAGGAGATGAGAGCCAAAGTGTTTGTGCCTAAGTTAGCAAGAGTGATTTTATGCCTTCAAGAGACAAAAGATTAGCGGAAGGTGTTTTGACTTGATGGAGCATCAAAACGACAGAAACCTGGAAGGATTGTCAACATATACACCACGAACAAGGGTGTATGTAAACGTTGGAAGCCTATGAACAGACAGGAAGGGAGATGGCGACTTTAATCCAATACTGTTGGCAACTATGATATCCATGTTAAGCACAGGACAGGTCATCTGGATGGGAAGGTGCTAAGGAATAACAGACGTCCACATGGGCTCTCGAGACCACCTGAACTTTGGGGATCCATGAGTGAGATTGCGTCTCTGAGGACAATAAGATGTGTTCTTCCCAGCGGCAGACCTAACTTTGTCTATTGCAGGTCGTGAGCTCGAGTCCAAATCCAGTCGTAATTCATGGAAGAGAAGTCAAAACCTATCCTGTGCACTTATGATCACGAAGGCATGAAAACAGGGAGATATCACTTTCAAATTGGAAATACAGCCAGGTACTAAAAGTTGGAAAACACAACACACTCATGAACTAGCAATGAATGCAAGAAAGAAAATCCAAAAGAAAAGCAGAAAGAGCCATGAACAAAGGAATGTCAATTAACTTATGGGATGATGCCAAAACATTTTATGGGGAAACCATGTAGGGTTAAATGCATGCATTTCCAAAATTTAAAAACAAGAAAAAAGAAAGCCACCTAAAAAGACGACTGAAGGAAAAAGATGAAGAAAACCCGAACTCTAAAGATAACAGAAAAATTAAAATCATACATGTGATTATCAAAATTAAGGAAATACAAACAAACCAATAGGAAAAAAAAAATCAGGAGATCTCACACTTCAGTTTTTAAAATACGAACAAACCGCAGAAGCCATCACTGGGATAAAACAGGGAGACAAGCACACAGTTGAAAGTATGAAACCACATGACAACTGGTAGAAAGATAGAAAGAATAACCTAAGAGGCACATCCACACATTTATGCTAGCAAATCTAAGAACTGAGAGAAAAAGATAAATTCCCAGACACAATGAAACTACCAAGATTATTCAGGAAACCTAGAAAATCTCAGCTCCCTAATAGTGACTGAAGTGTTTGAAGCAGTAATCCAACTCCTACCAACAAACAGGAGGCCAGGTCCAAGTAATTTTCCTAAATCACACTTCTAGGTATTTAGCGAAGGCATTGTCATGTCCTCTCATTGATTCTGGAGATGGAAGGGGCGGGTAGACTCTAATTCACAAGGATAAAGACCCAATTCAGAGAAGGCCCTTTTAGGAAACCAATCCCATGTCATTTCAATAAGGAAAGATAATAAAGAATATAATTCTTTCCTTTTCTCCCTGTGACTTCCTTTGATTTTGAGAGGGCCAGATTGTTTTCCTCTGAATTTTTCTTTTGTTGTTGCTGTTCTGTTGAGAAAGCCTGCCTATCATCCATCATCCGTTTTTGACAGAGTATTCACAGATGCTTTAGTTGAATGTACGTCCTAGTGCTCCTGCTAATATATGACACAACTCCTGAACACCCATTTAGCAGTTCTCTTTTATGTAACCCACAGCTTGGTTTTCAGAGTCCTGAGTCACTCCTGGTGGGTCTCCTTCTCTGACTTCTTCCCCTTCAGTTTTCCCTTCCTTTACTAAGGGCAAGGTATACCTCCTGACGCACATATTATGGGAAGCCTTTTGATACTTCCATTTCTCTGCTTGCATTTTACATTTCCCATCAACAAGGCATGGGACATTCATGTCAAGGCAAGGTCCAGGGGTTTATTCACTTCAAGACTGACGAATACTCTGGTGCCAAAATGGATGCAAACTTCCTGATCAACTAGTCCTTGCAAGGGCATTGTGGCTCACTCCAAAGGTCTGCTCGAATGGGCCTTGCAAGCCTTCAGTATAGGCCGTCCCTCCTTCTGACTAAAGAGACTTGGTCAACATGTCTATACCCCTTACCACAACAAGTACAATTTACTAATGCTGGCAACAGGTGCAGTCGTGGCCTCTTCCTTAGAGTTAGCTCTGATGCAGAATAATGTCACTCTCCTGAAGACTTTCCAAAGGTGTTTAAGGGAAAGCAAGGTAGACAGAGCCTCGTGTTTCAGAACACTAGGAGACGAGGCCACAGACGGCACCATATTCAGATGCCCTCACCTTTTTCTTCCTCGAAAAGGGAATTTCCATCCCTTAGTCATCACTGACCCATAGGCAAAAGACGCTGACAAAGGACGCTCTCACCCACAGGATGACAAACCCCACGGAGAGCTGCTCATTCCCGCAAGGCCTCACCATTCCTTGAGATCTCTAGAAATTGTAGAGGAAATAGGACACTTGCCGTCTCCGGGGAAATGTACGCCTAAACGAAGGTATACTGAATGTCATTTTCTTTCCTCTTTGTCTCTAGAAAGGGGAAGTGGGACATTAACCCACAAGACAACCTGAGTTTTTGATCAGGCTCAAAGGGCTCTTGTTCTGTCCTTTCTCGGGCTTCCTACCTGAAGCCATAGTACACCAAGTTCATGGGAGAGGGACAGCTGATTCAGTGTATCCAGTATCTGTGATGTCACAAAGCTTTGAGGTTATAGCAACCACTCCTCATCAACCCACCTCTGATTACTACACTTGGCAGGAGTAGTAATGGTGGGCAAAGAGAACCCCAAGCTCTCCCAAACCAATGGATTCTCCTGGGTCTCTCACAAAGGCAGTTTGTGAAGCGAGTGGATGTCACCTTCTCCATGGCCCATTTCATACTGTTTGGTCATGAGTGTCAGCCCCAGACGTCTGACTCCGGAAAAAGGCAAGCATCCTGCATTCTATATTAGCCAAGACAGGCCAAAAAACAATCAGATGGAAAGCATAGCCTCAGGCGAGGAATTCCGAGCCCTGCCCAATGGTGAGGCCCTCCTACCCATCACAGAGCACCGGAACAGGAAAAGGGCCACCCAAGGAAAGCTCAAAGTGAACCCCCAAAACCGTGCCAAAGAATGTCTGGAGTCTTCCACAGCGAGGACACAAGTACCTCGAGCATCTACAGAAACGGTGCCAACGAGCCCTCCTAATCTACCAAAATTACCATGCATACAAGGCAGACTCTACACGTAGAACCTAGGTCCAGATGGACTCATGTACTTGGAGTCCACAGGAGCCAACGGAGAGCATGTTGGAAGAGACCCATAGCCCAAGTGAAGCCATCTGAAAGACTTCGGTGCACATTTCAGGAAGACAACTTGTATGTCCAAAAGTACGAATTGAAGAGGATTCGATTGTGGAAGAAACTGGAGCACTCCCTCAGTGTAGAGCACTACCCTCTGTGGAACTGCATGGAGATGTGGCTGCACAAGCCTACCTTCACCGTCTCATGACCATCCTTCAAATGGTTACAAGTGATAAGCAGCTAACAGTGCCTCTTGCAGAAGATGGGCATGTTCCAATGGAGTCCCGAGAGGATACACAATGTGTCAACAAGGGATCAGTATAGCGCGACATACAGCAGATCCTGCAGTTAAGTGAGGAGATTCAGGAAGACAAAGACCAGGAGAATGAACAAGGGAGCTCCAAGCGAAGGTCGCATTTTAGGATGGTGGGAGGTTCTCTGTACCTGGCTGCCCTCCATAGGAACCTAGGTCCAAATTCTATAAAACATCCTCAGGACCCAGTCAATTATTGTGCACTTGTTCTGTCTTGTTATCTTGTCCAACGATGCGCATGCTCGTATTGGACAGAGATGCAGAGAGATCCCAATCAGGGGGTGGATCTGGAGAGGGAGAAGCTTACTTGCCCCTGAGCAGAGAACCTGAGACCAGAGTAAAAGCCAAGACCCTGGAATCGTGAGTTGATCTGAAGGCCACCTCTGAACTGATGGACACCACCCGGGACCCAACCATTGACTTCTGAATACCTCCTGGTTCTAGACAAGAACCGCTGCTTTGTCATTGTTCAAAAATGTGGGGCATAAGGATTTGAGCTTGGGCTGGTGTTGCTTGAGCTATCCGGCTTGCTTCTAGAGCTGGTATAGCTTTTCCCTTGAAGTCAGTGACTAGGCTATGGAAAAACTATTCTCCGATGCCTATTTGTCCAAAGAGTATACCTCCATGCATATATTTTCCAGGGGAATGACACAATGTCTTTTGTTGCTCTGCTTTTGTGGAAGGTGATGGGGGTCCTCTGTGTCTCTGATTCTGACCTCTGTCTCTTCTCCGAGATGAGGGTCCTTTTCAGCCCCGATTTCTCCAATCTATGTTCAGCCCTCTTTTCTTTCTCTCATTCTTACTTCTCCTACAAGAAGCAACTCTTTCAATTCCTTCCAGATTCCCTAAGCTCATTATCATGTTCCATCATTCTGCCTTCTCTCTGAATTAGGTTAATTATTTTCTATGCTTGTTTTCCTGTACCTAATTGGATCCTCCACTTTTGCCATGTTCCCGGACTTTGCATCCAGTCTCCTACCAATCTTCTCTTCAGGAGCTCGTTATGTTCTTTTATCTTTATCAGTTTTATCTCTGTGGTTAGAGACTCTCTGATATCTTTTATGTTTTCTGATGTAGAGGGAGTATCCAGTCCGCAGCTTTCAATTCCGAATCGGGTGTGTTCTATGTACAGGTTTCACTCCAATTGCCTAGCCCTGATAATTTCTTGTTCATTTACCTGGGCATGAATTGATTCTTCCATCTTTTCATTGGATCTAGGTCTCTGTCTCCTCTTTGTATTCGAAAAACTCATTCTGTTTTCTAAACTGAGGGTAATTTCTTTAGGAAGAAGAGATCCAGGAGTGACCAAGGTCTGGCCCTTAAGGTTTGTTGAGTGCATGTGTGTGTGTGTATGTGTGTGTGTGTGTGTGTGTGTGTGTGTGTATGAGGCATGCATGCCTTATGCTGTTTGTGTTGTGGCTGACCCTGTCCTTGAAGCCAGTCATCTGCAGTGGCTCTCATTTCCTGCCGTTTGTTGTTTTTGTGGTCCCGGATGAATATGCTGAGGTTTTCCTTGGTGGGCTTGGTGTGCCTGTGAAAGGAGACATTCCACTAACTCAACGGAAATGCAATCCTGCAGAATGCTGTGTTCAAAAGAGATCATGTGGTCAAGGCATTCTTCTCGTCCCCTATGGGAGAGTCTGTTCTCCTGGACTAGGCATTTTGGACTGAGGCAGTCTGTACTTCAAGTGTTCTATGGTTGGGATTTCGTGTTGGCAAGGTAGGCAGCCAATGTCCTCATCTACCTGTCTTGGCCAGTAGCTCTGTCCTGTTGCTGCTCATGCAAGAGCCCAATATTATATAACCACATTGAGACATCTCCACGAACAATACCTTTCACGGATGACTCCCAGTACTCACCAACTTCCCACTGTGTCTCCTGGTGTTGTCTCTAATCATTGTATCCAGGCTGTCTGCAACTGGTTTCTTGTTCGTTTCCTATGCAGGAAAAAGATGGTGTTCTTTTGAGTCGAAGTCTGCTAAGCCTGCAATCTGAAAACTCCAGCCCTCAAAACTTGTGTTGTCAAGAACTCGTGCCCTTCAGACCCTCTGCGTGTCAGAGCCAACATCACAGGGAAACAGGTTCCTTGTGGGTTCCCAGTGTGCTGTGCTCTCCTGTGCCTTGGTCCACTGCATGGGCACATGTCACTCTGATCCACGAATCAACCAAATATCCCCTGAGCAATGTCTCCAACCTTCTCCCATCATCTCTGAGACTTCCGTTCTCTTTCGCTGTGGAGTTTACCTTGTAGGCTTTAGGTCAATTTCGACCTCATTGCAATTGTGGTCAAATTCCTGTTGCCTTCATGGCTGAAGACAAGCATGAGGTTATTAGGCACTACTACCATCTCACTGTCCTCCATGTCACTGCAAATTCGTACTGAGACATAAGCAAGAATGAATTCTTCCACTTGTCTCATATGGCAGTGTTACAGAGAGCATTGTGCTTGGTCACATCTATCATTCTCAGAAATACAACAAACAGACGATTTCACTCCCTCATGACAGTCAAGAAACATACGAAAAGAGTAAGGGTATTGGGACAAACAGTACGACTCTAATGAGGAACTGAAATTGTGGTGTTTCTTTGAAGGCAGTTTTGTGTGAACACATGTTTCTCAAAGAGGACAAGAGAGGACATTCCTTGCAGGATACTTTTCCTGAAACTGATGGAATGTGAGTTTTCAAGGTATGTCAAATTGAATTTCTACACATAAGAGACCGAATTCCTATCCCTCGAAATTTAATGATAAGTGTTATGTGAAACACACAGAGACCACACACACATTAACACAAGCACATGCACACACACGAACACACAAAAGGATAAGACATGCAAAAGATTGGGAGGAAGAAAGGAATCGTACTAATGAAGCAACCCCAAAGAAAATACCATAAAGTGGAAAGGCAAATAGAATCCAAGTGAGAAGCCAACCGAAATGAGAAAGTGAACTATTACCTATCAATAATTCATTCAGTATTCAGGACTAAAGTCTCCCGTCAATAAAAACAGTTTGTAGGAGTGGTTGAAATTCCCAAACAACAAAAAAATAATGTAGAAAAGTTCGAAAAGAAAACAATAAATATTAAACAAGCTCGATCTTATGTTGCCCATAGGAGATTTCCTTCATTATAAAGATCCTCATAGCTTGCAAGTGAAGAAATTTTGAAGACGAAGGTTTTGCTATTGCAAAGGAGAATGGAGCCAAAGTGTTTGTGCCTAAGTCAGCGAGAGTGATTTAATTCCTTTGAGAGACAAAATATTACCGGAAGGTGTTTTGTCTTGATATGGCATCAAAACAACAGAAACCTGTACAATTGTTAAAATATACACCATGAACAAGGGTGTATCTAAACGTTGGAAGCCTATGAACTGACAGGAAGTGGATGACAACTTTAATTCAATACTTTGGGAAATAACATGTCCACGTTAAGCACTGGACAGATCATCTGGATGGTAAGGTGCTAAGGAATAACAGACATCCACATGCTCTCTCGAGACCACCTGAACTTTGGGGATCCATGAGTAAGATTGTGTCTCTGAGGACAAAAAGATATGTTCTTCCCAGCGGCAGACCTAACTTTGTCTATCACAGGTCATGAGCTCGAGTCCTAATACAGTCGTAATTCATTGAAGAGATGTCAAACCTGTCCTGTGCACTTTTGATCACGAAGGTATGAAAACAGGAAGATATCACTTTCAAATTGGAAATACAGCCAGACACCTAAAGTTGGAAAACACAATACACTCACAAACTAGCAATGAAAGCTAGAAAGAAAATCCAAAGGAAAAGCAGAAAGAGCCATGAACATAGGAATGTGAAGACTTATGGGATGATGCCAAAACATTTATTAGGATATCATATAGGGAATAATCCATGCATCTCAAAAATTTAAAAACACCGAAAAAGGAAGTCACCTAACTGGACTTCTGAAGGAACATGATGAAGAAAAACCGAACTCCAAAGTTAACATAAAAATTGAAATCATACATGTGATTATCAAAATTAAGGAAATACAAAAAAACAATAGGAAAAAAATCAGGAGATCTCACACTTCAGTTTTGAAAACACGAACAAACTGTAGAAGCCATTACTGGGATAAAACAGGGAGACAATCACACAGCTTAAAGTATGAAACCACATGATAACTGGTAGAAAGGAAAAAGAATAACCTTAGAAGCACATCCACACATTTATGCTAGCACATCGAAGAACGGAGAGAAAAGGATAAATTCCCAAACACACAGAAATTCCCACGATTAGGTCAGGAAACCTACAAAGACTCAGCTCTCTAGTAGTGACCGAAGCGTTTGAAGCAGTAATCCAACACCTGCCAACACACAGAAGTCCTGGTCCAAGTCATTTTTTTGGCCACTCTTCTAGGTATTTAGCGAAGTATTTGTAATGTCCTCTCACCAATTCCAGAGATGGAAGAGGCGGGTAGACTCTAATTCAAAGGATAAAGACCCAATTAAGAGAAGGACATTTTAGGAAACCAATCTGATGTCATTTCAATAAGGAAAGATAATAAACAATATAATTCTTTCCTTTTCTCCGTGTGACTTCCTTTGGTTTTGAGAGGGCCAGATTGTTTTCCTCAGAATTTTTGTTGTTGTTGTTGCTGTTCTGATGAGAAAGTCTGCCTATCATCCATCATCCGTTGTTGACAGAGTATTCACAAATGCTTTAGTTGCAAGCACGACCTAGTGCTCCTCCTAATATATGCCACAAGTCCTGAACACCCATTAAGCAGTTCTGTTTTCTGTAACCCTCAGCTTGGTTCTCAGAGTCCTGACTCACTCCTGGTGGGTATCCTTCTCTAAGTTTTTGCCCCTCAGTTTTCCCTTCCTTTACTAAGGGCCAAGGTATTCCCCTGGAGGCACATATTGTGGGAAGCCATATCATATTTCCTTTGTCTGCTTGCCTGTTCCATTTCCCTTCAGTCAGGCATTGACATTCATGTCAAGGCAAGGTGCAGTGGTTCATTCACTTCAACGGCTGAGGAACACTGTGGTGCCGAAATGCACTCAAACTTCCTGATCCACAAGTCCTTACAAGGGCATTGCGGCTCACTCCAAAGGTCTGCTCGAATGGGCCTTGCAAGCTGTCAGTATAGGCCGTCCCTTTCCTTGCGACTAAAGAGACTTGGTCATCATATCTATACCCGTTACCACAACAAGTACAGTTACTAATAATGACAACGGGTACATTCCAGGCCTCTTCCTTAATAGTTATCTCTGATGCAGAATGTCATTCCCCTCAAAGACTATGCAAAGGTGTTTAAGGGAAATCCAGGTAGACAGAGGCCTAATCCCTTAGCCGTGTCTTTCAGAACACTAGGAGACGAAACCACAGATGGCACCATATATCGATGCCATCACCTTTTTCCTCCAAAAGGGACTTTCCGTCCTTAGTCATCATTGACCCCTAGGCAAAGGTGCTGACAAAGGATGCTTTCACCCACAGGATGACAAACCCCATGGAGAACTTCTCATACTGCGAGGCCTCACCGTTTCTTGAGATCTCTAGAATTTGTAGTTTAAATAGGACACCTTGCCGTCTCAGGGGATATATTGGCCTAAAGGAAGGTATACTGAATGTCATTTTCTTTCCTCTTTGTCTCTAGAAGGGGAAAGTGGGATATTAACCCACAAGAAAACCTGAGTTTTTAATCAGGCTCAGACGGCCTTTCTTCTGTCCTTCCTGGGGCTCCATACCTAAAGCCATAGGACACCTAGGTCATGGGAGAAAGAAAGCTGCTTCAGTGATCCAACATCAATGATGTCAGAATGCTTTGAGATCATAACAACCACTTCTCACCAACCCTCGCCTGATCACTACATTGGGTGGAGTAATCATGGGTGGGCCAAGAGGACCCCAAGCCGTCCCAAACCGCTGGAGCCACCTGTGTCTCTCTCCAAGGCAGTTTGCGAAGTGAGTCGGTGACACTTTCTCCATGGCCCAATTCGTACTGTTTGGTCCTGAATGTCAGGACCAGCCATCCTGACTCTGGTGAAAGGCAAGCAACCCTCATTCCATCTTACTCAAGACAGGCCAAGAAACATTCAGACCGCAAGCAAAGCCTCAGGGGAGGAAATCCGAGTCCTGCACAAGTAAGAGGACCTCCCAACCCATCACGGAGATCCTGAAGAGGAAAAGGGACACCCAAGGAAAGCTGAAAGTGAACCCCCGCAACCGTGCCAAAGACATGTGTGGAATCTTCCACAGCGAGAACATGAGTATCTCATGCGTCTCCAAAACGGTTCCAACATAGCCTCCCAATTTTCCAAAATGATCATGCATCAATCGCAGACTCTATATCCTAGAACTTTAGGTCGAGGATGGACTCATGTACTTGGAGTCTACAGGAGCCAATGGAGAGCATGTTGGAAGAGACCCATAGACCAAGTGAAGCCATCTGAAAGACTTCCTTGCCTATTTCAGGAAGACAACTTGTATGTTCAAAAGGATAATTGAAGTGGATTCGAATGTGAAAGATCCTGGAGCACTCCCTCAGTGTGGAGCATCTACTCTCTGTGTAAATGCATGGAGATGTGGCCGCAGAAGCCTGCCTTAACACTCTCATGACCATCACCCAAATTGTTTCATGCGATAAGCAAACAGTGCCTCTTGCGGAAGATGGGCATGGTCCAATGGAGCCCAGAGAGGATGCACAATGTGTCTTCAAGGGGTTAGTAGAGGGCGACAGACAGTGGATGCTGCAGGTTGGTGAGGAGATCCAGGAAGACAAAGAACAGGAGAATGAACAGGGAGCTCCGAGCGAAGGTCAGGCATTTTAGAATGGTGGGAGGTCCTCTGTACCTGGCTGCCCTCCATAGGAACCTAGGTCCAAATTCTATAAAACATGCTCAGGCTCCAGTCAATTAAGGTGCGCTGGTTTTGTCTTGTTATCTTGTCCAACGATGTGCATGCACATATTGGACAGAGATGCAGAGAGATCCCAATCAGGGGGTGGAGCTGGAGAGGGAGAAGCTTACTTGCCCCTGAGCAGAGATCCTGAGACCAGAGTCAATGCCAAGACCCTGAAATCATGAGTTGATCTGAAGGCCGCCTCTGAACTGATGGACACAACCCAGGACTCAACCTTTGACTTTGAAATATTCCTGGTTCTAGACAGAACCGCTGCTCTGTCATTGTTCAGAAATGTAGGGGATAAGGATTTGGGCTTGAGCTGGTGTTGCTTGAGCTATCACACCTGCTTCGAGAGCTGGTATAGCTTTTCCCTTGAAGTCAGTGACTGGGCTATGGACAAACTATTCTCTGATGCCTATTTGCCTAAAGAGAATACCTCCATTCTTAGATTTTCCACTATGTCTTTTGGTGTTCCGGTTCTTGGAAGTTGATGGGAGTCCTCTGTGCCTCTGATTCTGGACCTCTGTCTCTACTCCCAATGAGGGTCCCTTTCAGCCCCGATTTCTCCAGTCTATGTTCAGCCCTCTTTTCTTTCTCTCACTCTTACTTCTCCTAAAAAAGGCACCTCTTTCAATTCGTTGGAGATTCCCTAAGCTCATTCTCATGTTCCAGCATTCTGCCTTCTCTCTCAGAATTGGCTCCCTTATTTTCTATACTTGTTCTTCCCATTCCCTAATTGGATCCTCCACCTTTGCCATGTTCCCGGATTTTGCATTCAGTCTCCTACCAATCTTCTCTTAAAGAGCTCTTTATTTTCTATTATCCTTATCTCTGTCGTTGGAGACTCTCTGATATCTTCTATGTTTTCATGTACAGGGAGTATCCAGGCCGCTGCTTTCAATCCCGCATCGGTTGTGTTCTATGTAGATGTTTCACTCCAATTGCCTAGCCGTGATCATTTATTGTTCTTTTACCTGGGCATCAATAGATTCTTCCATCTTAGAATTGGATCTAGGTCTCTGTCTCGTCTCTGTATTCGAAAAACTCATTCTGTTTACTAACCCGAGGGCAATTTCTTTAGGAAGAAGAGATCTGGGAGTGACCTAGCGCTTGCCCTTAAGGTTTGTTGAGTGTGTGTGTGTGCGGTTGTGTGTGTGTGTGTGTGTGTGTGTGTGTGTGTTTATGTGGCATGCTTGCCATCTGCTGTTTGTGTTGTGGCTGACACTGTCCCTGAGGCCATTCATCTACAGTGGCTCTCCTTTCCTGCCTTTTGGTGTTTTTGTGGTCCAGGCTGAATATGTTGAGGTTTACCTTTGTGGTATATGTTGTGGTATATGTGAAAGGAGACATTCCACCAACTCAACAGAATGCAGGCCTGCAGAAATCTGTGTTCAGAATAGAACATGTGGTCAATGCTTTCTATTCGTTCCCAATGGGAGAGTCTGTTTTCTTTGGTTTAAGTATCTTGGACTGAGGAATGCAGTCCTCCAAGGGTTCCACGTTTGGGATTTCATGTTGACAGCGTAGGCAGCCTGAGTCCTCACCTACCTGTCTTGGCCAGTAGCTCTGTCTAGATTCTGATGGTGCGAGAGACCAAAATTTATTATGTCCACATAGAGACATCTCCACGAACACTGCCTTGCACGGATGCACTCCCAGGACTCACCATCGTTCCACAGCGTCTCCTGGTATTGTGTCTGATCATTGTCTCCAGGCTGTCTGCACCTGGTTGCTTGTTTGTGTCTTATGCAGGAAAAGTGAGGTGTTCTTTAGAGTCGATCTCTGCCAAGCCTGCTGATCTGAAAAATTCCAGCCCTCAAGATTTGTGTTGTCAAGAACTCGTGCCCTTCAGACACTCTGTGTGTCACAGCCATCGGCACTGGGAAAAAGGTTCCTTGTGGGTCCCAGTGTGCCCTCCTCTCCTGAGCCATGTCTCCAACCTTCTCCCATCATCTCTGCAACTTCCGTTCTCTTTCGCTGTGGAGTTTACCTTGTAGGCTTCAGGTCAATTTCCACCTCATTGCAATTGTTGTGGTCATCTTCCTGTTGCCTTCATGGCTGAAGATAAGCATGAGGGTATTAAACACTACTACCATCTCACTGTCCTCCATGTCACCGCAAACTCGTACTGAGACATAAGCAAGAATGAATTCTTCCACTTGTCTCATATGGCAGTGTTGCGGAGAGCATTGGGCTTCGTCACATCTATCATTCTCAGAAAGACAACAAACAGTAGATTTCACTCCCTCATGACAGTAAAGAAACATGCGAAAAAGCAAGGGAATCGGGACAAACAGTACGACACTAATGAGGAACTCAAAAGCTGGTGTTTGTTTGAAGGCAGTTTTGTGAGAACATGTGTTTCTCGAAGAGGACAAGAGATGACATTCCTTGCAGGAGATTTTCCTGAAACTGATGGAATGTGAGTTTTCAAGGCATGTCAAATTCAATTGCTACCCATAAGAGACCGAATTCCATTCTCTCGTATTTTAATAATAAGTGTCATGTGAAACACACACACCACATACACATTAACACATGCACATGCACACACACATGAACACACAAAAGGATAAGAAATGCAAAAGATGGGGAGGCAGAGAAGAATCGTACCAATGAAGCAACCCCAAAGAAAATACCGTAAAGGGGAAAGGCAAATGAGTCCAAGTGAGAAGACAACCAAAATTAGAAAGTGAACTATTTCCTATCAATAATTCAATCAGTATTCAGGACTAAAGTCTGCCATCCATACAAACATTTTGGAGGAGTGGTTGAAATTCCAAACAAACAAACAATAAAAGGTAGAAAAGATTAATAAGAAAAAAACAAATATTATACAAGCTCGACCTTCTGATGCTCATAGGAGATTTCTTTCGACTATAAAGATACTCATAGCTTGCAAGTGAAGAAAGGTAGGGAAGACGTAGGTTATGACAAGGCGAGGATAGTCAAAGTGTTTGTGCTGAAGTCAGTGGAGGTGGTTTTATGCCTTCGAGAGACAAAAGATTAGTGGAAGGTGTTTTGTCATGATGGAGCATCAAAATATCAGAAACCTGGAAGAATTGCCAAAATATACAGGGCAAAAAAGGGTGTATCTAAACGTTGGAAGGCTATGAAAAGACAGGAAGGGAGATGGCAACTTTAATCCAATACTGTTGGGAACTAGGATATCCATGTTAGGCACAGGACAGATCATCTTTATGGAAGGTGCTAAGGAAAAACAGACGTCTACATGGGGTCCCGAGACCACCCGAACTTTGAGGATCCATGAGTAAGATTGCATCTCTGAGGACAATAAGATATGTTCTTCCCAGCGGCAGATCTAACTTTGCCTACCGCAGGTAATGACCTCGAGTCCAAATCCAATGGATTCATGGAAGAGATGTCAAAACCTATCCGGTGCACTTATGATCACGAAGGTATGAAAAAAGGAAGATATCACTTTCAAATTGGAAATACAGCTAGACACTAAAAGCTGGAAAACACAACACAATCATGTAGTAGCTATGAGTGCAAGAAAGAAAATCCAAGGAAAAGCAGAAAGAGCCATGAACAAAGGAATGTCAAGAAACTTACGGGATGAGGCAAAACATATTACGGGGAAACCATATAGGGTAAATGCATGCATTTCCAAAATTCAAAAACACCGAAAAAGAAAGCCACCTAACTGGACGACAGAAAGAACAAGATGAAGAAAAACCGAACTCCAAAGAAAACAGAAAAATTGAATCATACCTGTGATTATCAAAATTAAAAGTACAAACAAACCAATAGGAAAGAATCGGGAGATCTCAAACTTCAGTTTTGAAAATACGAACAAACCGCAGAAGCCATTAGTGGGATAAAACAGGGAGAGAAGCACAGAACTGAAAGTATGCAAGTACATGACAACTGGTAGAAAGGAAAAAAGAATAAGGAAAGAGGCACATCCACACATTTATGCTAGCAAATCCAAGAATTGAGAGAAAAGAATAAATTCCCAGACACATAGAAACTCCAACGATTAGGTCAGGAAACCTACAAAATCTCAGCTCTCTAGTAGTGACTGAAGCGTTTGAAGCAGTAATCCAACACCTGCCAACACCCAGAAGGCCAGGTCCAAGTCATTTTCCTGGGCGACTCTTCTAGGTATTTAGCAAAGTCATTGTCATGTCTGCTCAAAGATTCCAGAGATGGAAGAGGCGGGTAGACTCTACAGCACAAGGATAAAGACCCAATTTAGAGAAAGACATTTTAGGAAACCAATCCCATGTCATTTCAATAAGGAAAGATAATAAAAAAAAAATAATTCCTTTTCTCACTGTGACTTACTTTGGTTTTGAGAGAGCCAGATTGTTTTCCTCTGATTTGTTGTTGTTGTTGTTGTTCCTGTTCTGTTGAGAAAGCCTGTCTATCATCCAGCATCTGTTTTTACAGAGTATTCACGGATGCTTTAGTTCCATGTATGTCCTAGTGCTCCTGCTAATATATGCCACAACTCCTGAACAACCATTAAGCAGTTCTCTTTTCTGTAACACTAAGCTTGGTTCTCAGAGTCCTGAGTCATTCCTGGTCGGTCTCTTTCTCTGACTTCTTGCCCTTCAGTTTTCCCGTCCTTTACTAAGGGCCAAGGTATTCCTCCCGAGGCACATATTGTGGGAAGCCATATGATATTTCCATTTGTCTCTTTGCCTTTTCCATTTCCCATCAGCCAGACATGGGACATTCATGTCAAGGCAAGGTGCAGGGGTTCATTCACTTCGACGGCTGAGGAATAATGTGGTGCCGAAATGGACCCAAACTTTCTGATCCTCTAGTCCTTGCAAGGGCATTGCGGCTCACTCCAAAGGTCTGCTCAAATGGGTTGAAGCCGTCGGGTAGGACGTCCCTTTCTTTATTACTAAAGAGACTTGGTAAAAATGTCTATACCCGTTACCACAACAAGTACAGTTAACTAATGATGACAATGGGTGCATTCTAGACCTCATCCTTAAGAGTTAGCTCTGATAGAGGCCAGAAAGAGCTGGCATGATATTTTCAGAGCACTAAACAAGAAAAACATGCAGCCAAGAATACTATATCCAGCTAGGCTATCATTGAAAATAGAAGGAGAGATTAAAAGCTTCCAGGACAAACAACAACTGAAAGAATTTGCAAATACCAAACCAGCTCTACAGGAAATATTGAAAGGGGTCCTCTAAGCAAAGAGAGAGCCTACAAGTGGTAGATCAGAAAGGAACAG
>NW_026739436.1:3731335-3750430 GCF_022355385.1 Mustela nigripes
TAAAAAAAAAAAAAAAAAAAAGAGTTAGCTCTGATAGAGAATGTCACTCTCCTCAAAGACTTTCCAAAGGTATGTAAGGGAAAGCCTGGTAGGCAAAGGCCTAATCCCTTAGCCGCGTGTTTCAGAACACAAGGAGATGAGGCCCCAGACGGCACCATATATCGATACCCTCAACTTTTTCCTCGAAAAGGGACTTTCCGTCCCTTAGTCATCACTGACCCATAGGCAAAAGACGCTGACAAATTACACTCTCTCCCACAGGATGACAAACCCCACGGAGAGCTGCTCATACCGCTAGGCCTCAACGTTTCTTGAGATCTCTAGAAATTGTAGTGGAAATAGGACACCTTGCCATCTCCGGGGAAATATTGGCCTAAAGGAAGATATACTGAATGTCATTTTCTTTCCTCTTTGTCTCTAGAAAGGGAAAGTGGGACATACACCCACAAGACAACCCGAGTTCTTGATCAGGCTCAGAGGGCTCTTGTTCTATCCTTCCTGGGGCTTCCTACATAAAGCCATAGGACACAAAGGTCATGGGAGAGGGACAGCTTCTTCAGTGATCCAGCATCTGTGATGTCACAAAGCTTTGAGGTCATAGAAACCACTCCTCATCAACCCACCTGATGACTACACTTGGCTGGAGCAGTCATGGGTGGGTAAAGAGGACCCAAGCCATCCCAAACCGCTGCCGCCAACTTGGTCTCTCATCGAGGCAGTTTGCGAAGCGAGTCGGTGTCACCTTCTCCATAGCTGAGTTCATAGTGTTTGGTCGTGACTGTGAGCACCAGCACTATGGGCTCCGGAGAAAGACAAGCTTCCTTCATTCCATCTTAGCCACAACAGGCCAAGAAACAATCAGACCACAAGCATAGCCTCACGGGAAAAATTCCGAACCCTGCACAAGGGTGAGGACCACCCACCCAATCACGGAGCTCCTGAACAGAAAAAGGGGCACCTAAGTATAGCTCAAAGTGAACCCCTGCAATATGTCAAAGACATGTATGGAATCTTCCACAGTGAGGACACGAGTACCTCAAGCATCTCCAGAAATGGTGCCAAAAAGGCCTCCAATCTTCCAAAATGACCATGCATCCAAGGCAGACTCTACACCTAGAACCTTAGGTCCAGGATGGACTCATGTACTTGGAGTCCACAGGAACCAACAGAGAGCATGTTGGAAGAGACCCATAGCCCAAGTAAAGCCATCTGAAAGACTTCCGTGACCGTTTCAGGAAGACAACTTGTATACTTAAAGGACGCATTGAAGAGGATTGGAATGTGGAAGATCCTGCAGTGCTCCCTCAGGGTACAACATCTACTCTCTGTGGAACTGCATGAAGATGTGACAGCACAAGCCTCCCTTCACCCTCTCATGACCATCCCCCACAAGGTTTCATGCGATAAGTAAACAGTGCCTCTTGTGCAAAATGGGCATGGTCCAATGGAGCCCTGAGAGGATATACAATGTGTCAACAAGGGATCAGTACAGCGCGACAGACAGTGATGCTGCGGGTTGGTGGGGAGATCCAGGAAGACAAAGAAGAGGAGAATGAACAAGGGAGCTCCGAGTGAAGGTCGGGCATTTTAGGATGGTGGGAGGTTCTCTGTACCTGGCTGACCTCCACAGGAATCTAGGTCCAAATTCATTAAAACATCCTCTGGCCCCAGTTAATTATTGTGCACTGGTTTTGTCTTTGTTATCTTGTCCAACAATTTGCATGCCTGTATTGGACAGAGAGGCAGAGATATCCCAATCAGGGGGTGGAGCTGGAGAGGGAGAAGCTTACTTGCCCCTGAGCAGAGAACCTGAGGCCAGAGTCAATGCCAAGACCCTGGAATTATGAATTGATCTGAAAGCTGCCTCTGAACTGATGGACACAACCCAGGACCCAACCATTGACTTCTGAATAACTCCTGGTTCTAGACAAGTACCGCTGCTCTGTCATAGTTCAGAAATGCAGGGGATAAGGATTTTGGCTTGGGCTGGTTTGCTGGAGCTATCCAGCCTGCTTCGAGAGCTGGTATAGCTTTTCCTCTTGAAGTCAGTGACTGGGCTATGGACAAACTATTCCCCAATGCCTATTTGCCTAAAGAGAATACCTCCATGCCTAGATTTTCCAGGGGGAATGACACTATGTCTTTTGGTGCTCTGCTTCTGTGGAAGGTGATGGGAGTCCTCTGTGCTTCTAATTCTGGACCTCTGTCTCTACTCCCAGATGAGGATCCTTTTCAGGCTTAATTTCTCCAATCTATGTTCAGTCCTCTTTTGTTTCTCTCACTATTACTTCTCATAAAAGAGGCACCTCTTTCAATTCCTTGGAAATGCCCTAACCTCATTATCATGTTCCATCATTCTGCCTTCTCTCTTAGAATTTGCTTCCTTATTTTTTAGGTTTATTCTTTCCGGTCCCTTATTGGATGCTCTACTTCTGCCATGTTCCCGGACGTTTCATCCAGTCTCCTACCAATCTTCTCTTCAGGAGCTCTTTATGTTCTTTTATCCTTATCAGTTTTATCTCTGTGGTTGGAGACTCTCTGATATCTTCTATTTTTTTCTGATGTACAAGGAGTATCCAGGCCACTTCTTTCAATCCCACATCGGGCATGTTCTATGTAGAGGTTTCACTCCGATTGCCTAACCGTGATCATTTCTTATTCTTTTACCTGGGCATCAATTGATTCTTCCATCTTTGTGTTGTATCTAGGTCTCTGTCTTCTCTCTGTATTCGAAAAACTCATTCTGTTTTCTAAACTGAGGGTAATTTCTTTAGGAAGAAGAGTTCTGGGAATGACCTAGGGCTGGCCCTAAGGTTTTTTTAGTGCATGCTGTCTGTGTGCGTGCGTGCCTGTGTGTGTGTGTGTGTGTGTGTGTGTGTGTGTGTGTGTGTATGTGGCATGCTTGCCATCTGTTTTTTGTGTTGTGGCTGACACTGTCCTTGAGGCTAGTCATCTGCTGTGGCTCTCCTTTCCTGCCATTTGTTGTGATTGTGTTTTGAGCCTGAAAATTCTGAGGTTTACCTTGGTGGGCTCTGTTGTGACTGTGAAAGGAGACATTCCACCAACTCAACAGAACGCAGGTCTGCAGAATGCTGTGTTCAACAGAGAACATGGGGTCAATGCTTTCTATTCATTCCCTATGGGAGAGTCTGTTTCCTTAGACTAAGTATCTTGGACTTAGGAATGCAGGTCTCCAAGGGTTCCATGTTTGGGATTTCATGTTGGGAAGGTAGGCAGCTATGTCCTCACCTACCTGTCTTGGCCAGTAGCTCTGTATTGATGCTGCTGGTGCGACAGCCCAAAATATATTATGTGCACATTTAGACATCTCCACGAACACTGACTTTCATGAATGCATTCCCAGGACTCACCATCTTTCAGCTGCGTCTCCTGGTATTGTGTCTTATCATTGTCCCCAGGCTGTCTGCACCTGGTTGCTTGTTCCTGTCTTATGCAGGAAAAAGCTGGTGTTCATTCAAGTCGATGTCTGCCAAGCCTGCTGATCTGAAAACTCCAGCCCTCAAGACTTGTGTTGTCAAGAACTCGTGCCCTTCAGACCCTCTGCATGTCACAGCCAATGGCACTTGAAACAGGTTCATTGTGGGTTCCCAGTGTGCCCTGCTCTCTTGTGCCTTTTTTCTCTACATGGGCTCACGACCCTCTGATCCACGAACGAACCAAACCTCCCCTGAGTCATGTCTACAGCCTTCTCTCATGATCTCTGTGACTTATATTCTCTTTCGCTGTGACGTTTAACTTGTAGGCTTCAGGTCAATTTCCACCCCTTTGCAGTTGTTGTGGTCATATTCCTGTTGCCCCATTTGGCTGAAAACAAGCATGAGGTTCTGAGACACTACTACCATCACACTGTCCTCCATGTCACCACAAATTCGTACTGAGACATAAGCAAGAATGAATTCTTCCACTTGTCTCATATGGCAGGCTTGCGGAGAGCATTGGCTTTGTCACATCTATCATTCTCAGAAGACAACAAACAGACGATTTTACTCCCTTATGACAGACCAGAAACATATGAAAAAGCAAGGGAATTGGGACAAACAGTATGACTCTAATGAGGAACTCAAAAGGTGGTGTTTGTTTGAAGGCAGTTTTGTGAGAACACGTGTTAATTGAAGAGGACAAGAGATGACATTCCTTTCAGGAGATTTTCCTGAAATTGATGGAAAGTGAGTTTTCAAGGCCTGTCAAATTGAATTGCTAACCATAAGAGACCAAATTCCTATCCCTCGAAATTTAATAAGTTTTATGTGAAACACACAGAGACACATTAACACAAGCACAAGCACACAACAACGAACACACAAAAGGATAAGACATGCAAAATATGGGGAAGAACCGAGGAATCGTACTAATGAAACAACCCCATCGAAAATACCATAAAGGGGAAAGGCAAATAGAATCCAAGTGAGAAGCCAACCAAAATGAGAAAGTGAACTATTACCTATCATTAATTCATTCAGTATTCAGGACTAAAGTCTCCCGTCAATACAAACAGTTTGTAGGAGTGGTTAAAATTCAAAAAAAAAAAAAAAAAATGGAGAAAAGATCCATAAGAAAACAATAAATATTAAATAAGTCGACCTTATGTTGCCCATAGGAGATTTCCTTCACTATAAATATAATCATAGCTTGCAAGTGAAGAAATTTGGAAGACGAAGGTTATGCTATTGTCAAGGAAAGGGAGCCAAAGTGTTTGTGCCTAAGTCAGTGGGAGTGATTTAATTCCTTCAAGAGACAAGAAATTACTGGAAGGCGTTTTGTCTTGATATAGCATCAAAACAACACAAACCTGGAAGCATTGTTAACATATACACCACGAAAATGGTGTATCTAATCGTTGGAAGACTATGAATAGACAGGAAGTGAGATGGTGACTTTAATCCAATACTGTTGGGAACTCTGATGTCCATGTAAAGCACAGGAAAGATCATCCAGATGGGAAGGTGCTAAGGAATAACAGACGTCCGCATATGCTCTCGAGAACACCTGAACTTTGGGGATCCATGAGTAAGATTGTGTCTCTGAGGACAATAAGATATGTTGTTCCGAACGGCAGACCTAACTTTGTATATGCAGGTCATGGGCTCGAGGTCTAATCCAGTCGTAATTCATGGAAGAGGTGTCAAACCTATCCTGTGCTCTTATGATCAAGAAGGTATGAAAACAGGAATATATCACTTTCAAATTGGAAATACAGCCAGACACTAAAAGTTGCAGAACACAACACACTCACAAACTAGCAATGAATACAAGAAAGAAAATCAAAGGAAAAGCAGAAAGAGCCATGAACAAAGGAATGTGAAGACTAATGGGATGATGCCAAAACATTTTATGAGAATATCATATAGGGATAAATACATGAATTTCAAAAATTTAAAATCACCAAAAAAGAAAGTCACCTAACTGGATTACTGAAGGAACAAGATGAAGAAAAACCGAACTCCAAAGTTAACAGAAAAATTGAAATCAGACATGTGATTAACAAAATTAAGAAAGTACAAAAAAATAGGAAAAAATCAGGAGATCTCACACTTCAGTTTTGAAAACACGAACAAACTTTAGAAGCCATTACTGGGATAAAACAGGGAGACAAGTACACAGCTTAAAGTATGAAACCACATGACAACTGGTAGAAAGGAAAAAGAATAACCTTAGAGTCACATCCACACATTTATGCTAGCAAATCCAAGAACTGAGAGAAAAGGATAAATTCCCAGACACATAGAAAGTCCAACGATTAGGTCAGGAAACCTACAAAGACTCAGCTCTCTAGTAGTGACCGAAGCATTTGAAGCAGTAATCCAACACCTGCCAACACACAGAATGCCAGGTCCAAGTCATTTTTTGGGCCCTCTTCTAGGTATTTAGCGAGGTCTTTGTAATGCCCTCTCACCGATTCCAGAGATGGAAGAGGCGGGTAGACTCTAATTCACAAGGATAAAAACCCAATTCAGAGAACTACATTTTAGGAAACTAATCCCATGTCATTTTAATAAGGAAATAATAAACAATATAATTCTTTCATTTTCTCCCTGTGACTTCCTTAGGTTTTGAGAGGGCCAGATTGTTTTCCTCAGAATTTTTTTTGTTGTTGTTGCTGTTCTGTTGAGAAAGCCTGCTTATCAACCATCATCTGTTTTTGACAGAGTATTCACGAATGCTTTAGTTGCATTCATGTCCTAGTGATCCTCCTAATATATGCCACAACTCCTGAACACCCATTAAGCAATTCTCTTTTCTGTAACCCTCAGCTCGGTTCTCAGAGTCCTGAGTCACTCTTGGTGGGTCTCCCTCTCTGACATCTTGCCCTTCAGTTTTCCCTTCCTTTACTAAGGGCCAAGGTATTCCTCCCGAGGCACATATTGTGTGAATCCATATGATATTTCCCTTTGTCTGCTTACCTTTTCCATTTCCTTGTAGCCAGGCATGGACATTATGTCAAGGCAAGGTGCAGGGGTTCATTCACTTCGACGGCTGGGGAATACTGTGGTGCCAAAATGGACCCAAACTTCCTGATCCACAGGTCCTTGCAAGGGCATTGCGGCTCACTCCAAAGGTCTGCTCGAATGTACCTTGCAAGCCGTAGGTATAGGCCTTACTTGCCTTCTAACTAAAGATTTCCTCAACATGTCTATATCCGTTACCCCAAGTACAGTTAACTAGAGATGACAACGGGTGCAGTCCAGGCCTTTTCCTTAAGAGTTAGCTCTGATGCAGAATGTCATTCTTCTCAAAGACTTTGCAAAGGTGTTTAAGGGAAAGCCAGGTAGACAGAGGCCTTATCCCTTAGCTGCATCTTTCAGAACACTAGGAGACGAGGCCAAACACGGCACCATATATCGATACCCTCACCGTTTTCCTCCAAAAGGGACTTTCTGTCCCTTAATCATCTCTGAACCATAGGCAAAAGACGCTGACTAAGTACGCGCTAACCCACAGTATGACAAACCCCACGGAGAACTTCTCACCCCGCGAGGCCTCATTGTTTCCTGAGATATCTAGAATTTGTAGTTTAAATAGGACACCTTGCCATCTCAGGGGATATATTGGCCTAAAGGAAGGTATACTGAATGTCATTTTCTTTCCTTTTGGTCTCTAGAAAGGGGAAGTGGGATATTAACCCACAAGACAACCTGAGATCTTAATCGGGCTCAGAGAGCTCTTCTTGTGTCCTTCCGGGGGCTTCCTACCTAAAGCCATAGGAGACCAAGGTGATGGGAGAAGGAAAACTTCTTCAGTGATCCAGCATCTGTGATGTCACAAAGCTTTGAGATCATAGCAACCACTTCTCATCAACCCTCGCCTGATCACTAATTCGCTGGAGTATTCATGGGTATGCCAAGAGGACCCCAAGCCATCCCAAACCACTGGAGCCTCTGGGTCTCTCACCAAGGAGGTTTGTGAAGCGAGTCAGTGTCACCTTCTCCATGGCCCAATTCATAGTGTTGGGTCGTGACTGTCATCACCAGCCCTCCTGACTCCGGTGAAAGGCAAGCATCCCTCATTCCATCTTAGCCACGACAGCCAAGAAACAAACAGACCGCAAGCAAAGCCTCATGGGAGGAAATCCGAGCCCTGTGCAAGGGTGTGGCCCTCCCACCCAATCACTGAGCTCCTGATAAGGAAAAGGGACACCCAAAGAAAGCTCAAAGTGACCCCCCGCAACCATGCCAAATACATGTCTGGAGTCTTCCACAGCGAGGACATGAGTATCTCAAGCATCTCCAGAAATGGTGCCAACAAGGCCTCCCAATCTTCCAAAATGACCATGCATCCAAGGCAGACTCTACACCCTAGAACCTTAGGTCCCGGATGGACTCATGTACTTGGAGTCCACAGGAGCCAATGGAGAGCATGTTGGAAGAGATGCATAGCCCAAGTGAAGCCATCTGAAAGACTTCCTTGCCCATTTCAGGAAGACAACTTGTACGTTCAAAAGTATGCATTGAAGATGATTCGATAGTGGAAAAACCTTGAGCACTCCCTCAGGGTGGAGCAGCTACCCTCTGTGGAACTGCATGGAGAAGTGGCAGCACACCTGCCTTCACACTCTCATGACCATACCCCAAATGGTTTCATGCGATAATCAATCAGTGCCTCTTGCGGAGGATGGGCATGTACCAATGGAGCCCCGAGAGGATGAACAATGTGTAAACAAGGGGTCAGTACAGCGTGACAGACAAGGGATGCTGCAGGTTGATGAGGTGATCCAGGAAGGCAAAGAACAGGAGAATGAACAGGGAGCTCCGAGCGATGGTAGGGCATTTTAGGATGGTGGGAGGTTCTCTGTACCTGGCTGCCCTCCATAGGAACCTAGGTCCAAATTCAAGAATATATCTTCTAGCCCCAGTCCATTATTGTGCACTGGTTTTGTCTTGATAGCTTGTCCAATGATGCGCATGCACGTAATGGACAGAAAGGCAGAGAGATCCGAATCAGGGGGTGGAGCTTGGTAGGGGGAAGCTTACTTGCCCCTGAGCAGAGAACCTGAGACCAGAGTCAATGCCAAGACCCTGGAATCATGAGTTGATCTGAAGGCCGCCTCTGAACTGATGGACACAACCTGTGACCCAACCTTTGACTTCCGAATACCTCCTGGTTCTAGACAAGAACTGCTGCTCTGTCATTGTTCAGAAATGCAGGGGATAAGGATTTTTGCTTGGGCTGGTGTTGCTTCAGATATCCGGCCTGCTTCGAGAGCTAATATAGCTTTTCCTCTTGAACTCAGAGACTGGGCTATGGACAAACTCTTCTCTGATGCCTATTTGCCTAAAGAGAATACCTCCATTCTTAGATTTTCCCATATGTCTTTTGGTGCTCCGCTTCTGTGGAAGGTGATGGGAGACCTCTGTGCCTCTGATTCTGGACCTCTGTCTCTACTCCCAATGAGGGTCACTTTCAGCCCCGATTTCTCCAATCTATGTTCAGCCCTCTTTTCTTTCTCTCACTCTTACATCTCCTACAATAGGCACCTCTTTCATTTTCTTGGAGATTCCCTAAGCTCATTAACTTTTTCCATCATTCTGCCTTCTCACTTAGAATTGGCTTCCTTATTTTTTTTGCTTGTTCTCCCTGTTCCCTAATTGGATCTTCCACTTCTGCCATGTTCCCAGACTTTGCATCCAGTCACCTACACATCTTCTCTTAAAGAGCTCTTTATTTTCTATTATCCTTATCTGTTTTATCTCTGTGGTTCGAGACTCTCTGATATCTTCTATGTTTTCATGTACAAGGAGTATCCAGGTCGCTGCTTTCAATCCTGCATCGGGCGTGTTCTATGTAGAACTCCGATTGCCTAGCCGTGATCATTTCTTGTCCTTTTACCTGGGCATCAATAGATTCTTCCTGCTTTGCATTGGATCTAGGTCTCTGTCTCCTCTCTGTATTCGAAAAACTCATTCTGTTTACTAAACTGAGGGCAATTTCTTTAGGAAGAAGAGATCTGGGAGTGACACAGCACTTGCCATTAAGTTTGTTGAGTGTGTGTGTGTGTGTGTGTGTGTGTGTGTGTGTGTGTGGCATGCATGCCATTTGCTGTTTGTGTTGTGGCTGACACTGTTCTTGAGGCCAGTCATCTGCATTGGACTCCTTTCCTGCCGATTGGAGTGTTTGGGTCAAGGCTGAATATGCTGAGGTTTACCTTTGTGGTATCTGGTGTGCCCGTGAAAGGAGACATTCCACCAACTCAACAGAGCGCAGACCTGTAGAATGCTGTGTTCAGAAGAGAACATGTGGTCAATGCTTTCTTCTTGTCTCCTATAGGAGAGTTTATTCTCCTTGGACTAAGCTTCTTGGACAGAGGAAGGCAGTCCTCGAAGTATTCCACCTACCTTTCATGGCCCGTCGCTCTGTCTTGATCCTGCTGGTGCGAGAGCCCAAAATTATTATGTCCACATGAGAATCTCCACGAACACTGCATTTCACGGATGCATTCCCTGGACTCACCACTTCAACTGCGTCTCCTGGTATTGTCTCTGATCATTGTCTCCAGGCTGTCTGCAACTGGTTGCTTATTGGTGTCCTATGCAGGTAATAGACAGTGTTCTTTCAAGTTGATGTCTGATGAGCCTGCTGATTTGAAAACTCCAGCCCTCAAGACTTGTGTTGTCAAGAATTAGTGCCCTTCAGACCCTCTGTGTGTTACAAAGGCACTGGGAAACACGTGCCTTGTGGGTCCCAGTGTGCCCTCCTCTCTTGAGCCATGTCTCCAACCTTCTCCCATTATCTCTGCGACTTATTGGTGGAGTCGCTGTGGAGTTTACCTTGTAGGCTTCAGGTCAATTTTCACCCCACTGGAGTTGTTGTGGTCATCTTCATGTTGCCTTCATGGCTGAAGAAAAGCACGAGGTTATTAGACTCTACTACCATCACACTGTCCTCCATGTCACTGTACTGAGACATAAAAAAGAATGTATTCAACCACTTGTCTCATATGGCAGTGTTGCGGAGAGCATTGGGCTTCGTACATTTATCATTCCCAGAAAGACAACAAACAGTCGATTTCACTCCCTTATGACAGACCAGAAACATATGAAAAAGCAATGGAATGGGGAAAAACTGTACGACTCTAATGAGGATCTCAAAAGGTGGTGTTTGTTAGAAGGCAGATTTGTGAGAACACATGTTAATCGAAGAGGACAAGAGATGACATTCTTTGCAGGAGATTTTGCTGAAACTGATGATATGTGAGTTTTCAAGGCATGTCAAATTGAATGGCTAACCATAAGAGAACAAATTCCCATCTCTCGTATTTTAATAATAAGTGTCAGGTGAGACACACACACCACACACACATTAACACATGCACATGCACACACACATGAACGCACACAAGGTTAAGACATGCAAAGATGGGGAGGCAGAGAGGAATCGTACCAATGAAGCAACCCCAAAGAAAATACCATAAAGGGGAAAGGCAAATAGAATCCTAGTGAGAAGCCAACTGAAATGAGAAAGTGAACTATTTCCTATCAATAATTCAATCAGTATTCAGGACTAAAGTCTGCCATCTATACAAACACATTGTAGGAGTGGTTGAAATCCCAAACAAACAAACAAAAAAAGGTAGAAAAGATTCATAAGAAAACAACAAATATTATACAAGCTCGACCTTCTGATGCCCATAGGAGATTTCTTTCGGTTATAAAGATACTCATAGCTTGCAAGTGAAGAAATTGGGAAGACGTAGGTTATGCTATTGCCAAGGCGAGGAGAGCCAAAGTGTTTGTACCTAAGTCAGCGGGAGTGATTTTATGCCTTCGAGAGACATAAGAATAGTGGAAGGTGTTTTGTTATGATGGAGCATCAAACATCAGAAACCTGAAAGAATTGCTAACATATACACAATGTAAAAGGTTGTATCTAAACGTTGGAAGGCTATGAAAAGACAGGAAGGGAGATGGCATCTTTTATCCAATACTGTTGGGAACTAGGATATCCACGTTAGGCACAGGACAGATCATCTTTATGGGAAGGTGCTAAGGAATAACAGACGTCCACATGGGCTCTCGAGACCACCTGAACTTTGAGGATCCATGAGTAAGATTGCGTCTTTGAGGACAATAATATATGTTCTTTCCAGCGGCAGACCTAACTTTGTCTATTGCAGGTCATGACCTCGAGTCCAAATCCAGACGTATTCATGGAAGAGATGTCAAAACTCTCCTGTACACTTATGATCATGAAGGTATGAAACAGAAAGATATCACTTTCAAATTGGAAATACAGCCAGATACTAAAAGTTGCACAACACAACACAATCACGTAGCAGCAATGAGAGCATTAAAGAAAATCCAATGGAAAAGCAGAAAGAGCCATAAACAAAGGAATGTGAAGAAACTTATTGGATGATGGCAAAACATTTTATGAGGAAACAATATAGGGTAAATGCATGCATTTCCAAAATTTAAAAACACCGAAAAAGAAAGCCACCTAAAATGACGAATGAAGGAAGAAGATGAAGAAAAACCGAACTGCAAGGTTAGCAGAAAAATTGAATCATACATGTGATTATCAAAATTAAGAAAATACAAACAAACCAATAGGAAAAAAATCAGGAGATCTCACACTTGAGTTTTGAAAACACGAACAAACCGCAGAAGCCATTATTGAGATAAAACAGGGAGACAAGCACAGAGCTGAACGTATGAAAGCACATGACAACTGGTAGAAAGAAAAAAAGAATAACTAAAGAGGCACATCCACACATTTATGCTAACAAATCCAAGAAGTGAGAGAAAAGGATAAATGCCCAGACACATAGAAACTCCAATGATTAGGTCAGGAAACCTACAAAATCACATCTGTCTAGTAGTGACTAGAGTGTTTGAAGCAGTAATCCAACACCTGCAAACACACTGAAGGCCAGGTCCAAGTCATATTCCTGGGCCACTCTTCTAGGTATTTAGCGAAGGCATTGTCATGTCCTGTCATCGATTCCAGAGATGGAAGAATCAGGTAGACTCTAATTCACAAGTATAAAGACCCAATTAAGAGGAGGACATTTTAAGAAACCAATATGATGACATTTCAAAAAGGAAAGATAATAAAAATTTTAATTCCTTTATCACAGTGACTTCCTTTGGTTTTGAGAGGGCCACATTGTTTTCCTCTGATTTTTTGTTGTTGTTGCTGTTCTGTTGAGAAAGCCTGCCTATCATCCATCATCTGTTTTTGAAACAGTATTCATGGATGCTTTAGTTCAATGTAGGTCTAATGCTCGTGCTAATATATGGCACAACTCCTGTAGTTGTTCTCTTTTCTGTAACCCTCAACTTGGTTCTCAGTGTCCTGAGTCACTCCTGGTGGGTCTCCTTCTCTGACTTCTTCTCCTAAAGTTTTCCCTTCCTTTACTAAGGGCCAAGGTATTCCTCCTGAGGCACATATTGTGGGAAGCCATATGATATTTCCCTTTGTCTGCTTGCCTTTCCATTTCCCATCAGCCAGGCATGGGACATTCATATCAAGGCAAGGTCCAGGGGCTCATTCACTTCGATGGCTGAGGAATACTGTGGTGCCGAAATAGACCCAAACTTTCTGATCCTCTAGTCGTTGCAAGGGCATTGAGACTCACTCCAAAGTTCTGCTCGATTGGGCCTTGCAAGCCGTCGGGTAGGACGTCCCGTTCCTTGTTATAAAGAGACTTGGTCAATATATCTATAACCGTTACCACAGCAAGTACAGACAGTTAATGATGACAACGGGTGCAGTCTAAGCCTCTTCCTTAAGAGTTAGCTTGATGCACAGTGTCACTCTCCTCGAAGACTTTGCAAATGTGTTTAAGGGAAAGCCAGGTAGAAGAGGCCTAATCCCTTAGCCACGTGTTTCAGAAAACTAGGAGACGAGGCTAAAGACGGCACCATATATCGATGCCCTCACATCACAGTTTTCCTCAAAAAGGGAATTTCCGTCCCTTAGTCATCACCGACCCATAGGCAAAAGACGCTGGCAAAGGACGCTCTCACCCAGAGGACGACAAACCCCATGGAGAGCTGCTCATACCCACTAGGCCTCACCGTTTCTTGAGATCTCTAGAAATTATAGTGGAAATAAGACACCTTGCCTTCTCGGGGATATGTTGCCCTAAAGGAAGGTATACTGAAGTCATTTTCTTTCCTCTTAGTCTCTTGTAAGGGGAAGTGGGACATAGGACACCAAGGTCATGGAAGAAGGACAGCTGCTTCAGTGAGGCCAGCATCTGTGATGTCACAAAGCTTTCTGAACATGGCAACCACTCCTCATCAACCCACGCCTGATCACACCACTTGGCTGGAGTTGTCATGGGTGGGCCAAGAGGACCCCAAGAAGTCCCAAACCGCAGGAGCCTCCTGTGTCTCTCACCAAAGCAGTTTGTGAAGCGAGTTGGTGTCACATTCTCCATGGCCCAATTCCTAGTGTTTGGTCATGACTCAGCACCAGCCCTCTGGACTCCAGAGAAAGACAAGTATACTTCAAACCATCTTAGTCAAGACATGCCTAAAAACATTCAGACGGCAAGAAAAGCCTCAGGGGAGGAAATCCGAGCCCTGTGCAAGTGTGAGGCCCTCCCTCCCAATCACGGAGCTCTTGAACAGAAAAACAGCCACCCAAGGAAAGCTCAAAATGAACCTCGGCAACCGTGCCAAAGACATGTCTGGAGTCTTCCACAGAGAGGACAGGAGTACCTCGAGCGTCTCCAGAAATGGTGCCAACAAGGCCCCCCAAGATTCCAAAATGACCATGCATCCAAGGCAGACTCTACACCATAGAACCTTAGGTCCAGGATGGAATCATGTACTTGGAGTCCACAGGAGCAAACAGAGAGCATGTTGGAAGTGACCCATAGCCCAAGTGAAGCCATCTGAAAGACTTCCATACCCGTTTCAGGAAGACAACATGTGTGTCCAAAGGACACATTGAAGAGGATTCGAATGTGGAAGAACCTTGAGCACTCCCTCAGGGTGGAGCAGCTACCCTCTGTGGAACTTCATGGAGATGTGGCAGCACAAGCCTGACTTCACCCTCTCAGGACCATCCCCCAAATGGTTACATGCGATAAGCAAACAGTGCCTCTTGCAAAAGATGGGCATGTTCCAATGGAGCCCCAAAGGATGCACAAAGTATCAGCAGGGGGTCAGTAAAGTGGGACAGACAGCAGGTTAATGAGGATATCCAAAAGATAAAGAACAGGAGAATGAACAGGGGTGCTCCGAGTGAAGGTTGGTAATTTTAAGATGGTGGGAGATTCTCTGTACCTGTCTGTCCTCCATAGGAACCTAGGTCCAAATTCATAAAACATCCTCTGGCCCCAGTCAATTATTGTGCACTGGTTTTTTCTTTGTTATCTTGTACCTTGATGCGCATGCACGTATGGGACAGAGAGACAGATGGATCCCAATCAGGGCGTGGATCTGGATACGGAGAAGCTTACTTGCCCCTGAGCAGAGAACATGAGAACAGAGTCAATGCCAAGACCCTGGAATCATGAGTTGATCTGAAGGCCGCCTCTGAACTGATATACACAACCGGGAACCCAACCTTTGACTTCTGAATACCTCCTGATTCTAGACAAGTACCGCTGCTCTGTCATTGTTCAGAAATGCAAGGGATAAGGATTTTGGCTTGGGCTGGTGTTGCTTGAGATATCCGGCCTGCTTCCAAGGCTGGTATGCTTTTCCTCTTGAAGTCAGTGACTGGGCTATGGACAAACTCTTCTCTGATGCCTATTACCCTAAAGAGAATACCTCCATGCCAAGATTTACAGGGGGAATGACACTATATCTTTTGGTTCTCTGCTTCTGTGGAAGGTGATGGGAGACCTCTGTGCCTCTGATTCTGGACCTCTGTCTATGCTCACAGATGAGGGTCCATTTCTGCCCTGATTTCTCCAATCTATGTTCAGCCCTCTTTTCTTTCTCTCACTCTTACTTCTCCTACAAGAGGCACCTCTTTCAATTCCTTGGAGATTCCTTAAGCCCATTATCATGTTCCATCAATATGCCTTCTCTCTTAGAATTTGCTTCCTTATTTTCTAGGCTTGTTCTTCCCTAACCCTAATTGGATCCTCCATTTCTGCCATGTTCCCGGACTTTGCATCCAGTCTCCTACCAATCATCTCTTCAAGAGCTCTTTAGGTTCTTTTATCTTTATCAGGTTTACTCTGTAGTTCGAGACTCTCTGATAGCTTCTATGTTTTCTGATGTACAGGGAGTATCCTTGTCACTGCATTCAATGCCACATTGTGCATGTTCTATGTAGAGGTTTCACTCTGATTTCCTAGCCATGATCATTTCTTGTTCTTTTACCTGGGGATCAATTGATTCTTCCAATTGGCATTGGATCCAGTTCTCAGTCTCCTCTCCGTATTCAAAAAACTCATTCTGTTTTCTAACCTGAGGGTAATTTCTTTAGGAATAAGAGATCCGGGAGTGACCCAGGGCTGGCCCTTAAGGATTGTTGAGGGCGTGGATGTGTGTGTGTGTGTGTGTGTGTGTGTGTGTGTCTGTGTGTGTGTCTGCGTGTGTGTATGTGGCATGCATGCCTTCTGTTGTTTGTGTTGTGGCCTACCCTGTCCTTGAGGCCAATCATCTGCAGTGGCCCTACATTCACAACTTTTCGTTTTCTTGTGGTCCGGGCTGATTATGCTGAGGTTGACCATCGGCTCTGGTATGCCTATGAAAGGAGACTTTCCACCAACGCAACAGAACGCAGGCCTGCAGAATGCTGTGTTAAGAAGAGAACATGTGGTCAATGCTTTCTTCTCATCCCCTATGGGAGAGTCTGTTCTCCTTGGATTAAGCATCATGGACTGAGGAAGGCAGTCCTCCAAATGTTCCATGGTTGGGATATCATTTTGGCATGGTATGCAGCAAATGTGTTCACCTACCTGTCTTGGCCAGTAGCTCTGTCTTGATCCTGCTGGTGTGAGAGCTCAAAATTTATTAGGTCCACATTGAGATCTTCACGAACAGCCTTGCACAAATGCACTCCCAGGACTAACTACCTTTCCAATGCGACTCCTGCATTGTCTCTGATCATTCATTCCAAGCTGTCTGCACCTGGTTGCTTGTTGGTGTCCTGCACAGGAAAAAGAGGGTGTTCTTTCGAGTCGATGTCTGCCAAGCCTGCTGATTGAATACTCCAGCCCTCAAGACTTGTGTTGTCAAGAACTCATGCTCTTCAGATCCTCTGCGTATCACAGCCAACGGCACTGGGAAACAGGTTGCTTGTGGGTTCCCAGTGTGCCCTGCTCTCCTGTGCCTTTCTCCTGTGCATGGGCTCATGGCCCTCTGATCCACGAACCAACAAAATCTCCCCTGAGCCATGTCTCCAACCTTCTCCCATCATCTCTGAGACTTCCGATCTCTTTCTCTGTGGTGTTTACCTTGTAGGCTTCTGGTCATTTTCCACCTCATTGCAGTTGTTGTGCTCATTTTCTTGTTCCCTTCATGGCTGAAGACAAGCATGAGGGTATTAGACACTACTACCATCTCACTGTCCTCCATGTCACCGCAAATTCATACTGAGACATAAGCAAGAATGAATTCTTCCACTTGTCCCATATGGCAGTGTTGTGGAGAGCATTGGGCTTCGTCACATCTATCATTCTCAGAAAGACAACAAACAGACGATTTCACTCCCTAATGACAGTCAAGAAACATATGAAAATGCAAGGGTATTAGAACAAACAGTACGACTTTAATGGGAAATTCAAATGGTGGTGTTTGTTTGAAGGCAGTTTTGTGAGAATACCTGTTTCTAGAAAAGGACAAGAGATGACATTCCTTGCAGAAGATTTTCCTGAAACGGATGGAATGTGAGTTTTCAAGGCCTGTCAAATTCCTATCTCTCATATTTTAATAATGAGTGTGATGTGAAACAGACACAGACGACACGCACTTTAACACATGCACATGCACACACACATGAGCATACACAAGGATAACACATGCAAAAGATGGGGAGGATGCGAGGAATCATACCAGTGAAGCAACCCCAAGGTAAATATCATAAAGTGGAAAGGCAAATAGAATCCAGTGAGACCCAACCGTAATGAGAAAGTGAACTATTACCTATCAATAATTCATTTAGTATTCAGGACTAAAGTCTCCGATCAATACAAACAGTTTGTAGGATTGGTTGAAATTCCAAAACAAACAAACAAACAAACAAAAGGTAGAAAAGATCCGTAAAATATATATATATATAAAACAAGCTCGACCTTCTGTTGCCCATAGGAGATTACCTTCGACTATAAATATACTCATAGCTAGCAGGTGAAAAAATTTGGAAGACTTAGGCTATGCTTTTGCCTAGGAGAAGAGAGCCATAGTGTTTGTGCCTAAGTCAGCTAGAGTGATTTTATGCCTTCGGGGGACAAAAGATTAGCGGAAGTTGTTTTGCTTGATGGAGCATCAAAACAACAGAAATCTGAAAGAGGGGCGCCTAGGTGGCTCAGTGGGTTAAGGCCTCTGCCTTCGGCTCAGATTATGATCCCAGGGTCCTGGGATCGAGCCTCATGTAGGGCTCTCTGCTCAGTAGGGAGCCTGCTTTTCTCCTCTCTCTCTGCCTGCCTCTCTGTCTACTTGTGATCTCTGTCTGTAAATAAACAAATAAAATCATAAAAAAAAAGAAATCTGAAAGAATTGCCAACATATACACCACGGATATGGGTGTATCTAAACGTTGGATCCCTATGAACAGAAAGGGAGATGGCGACTTTAATCCAATACTGTTGGGAACTATGATGTCCACGTTAAGCACAGGACAGATCATATTGATGGGAAGGACTAAAGAATAACAGACGTCCACATTGGTACCCGAGAACACCTGAACTTTGGGCATCCATGAGTAAGATTGCGTCTTTGAGGACAATAGGATATGTTCTTCCCAGTGGCAGACCTAACTTTGTCTATTGCAGGTCATGAGCTCGAGTCCAAATCCAGTCGTAATTCATTCTGTCCATCCCGGGGCTTCCTACTTAAAGCCATAGGACACGAAGGTCACAGGAGATGGACAGTTGCTTCAGTGAAGCCAGCATCTGTAATGTCACAAAGCTTTGAGGTCATAGCAACCACTTCTCATCACTACACTTGGCTGGAGTAGTCATGGGTGGGCCAAGAGGACCCCAAACCATCCCAAACCGCTGGATCCACCTGGGTCTCTCACCCAGGCAGTTTGCAAACTGAGTCGGTGCCACCTTCTCCATGGCATTATTTGTAGTGTTTGGTCGTGTCAGCACCAGCCCTCTGGACCTCAGAGAAAGGCAAGCATCAATCATTTTATCTTAGCCTCGACATGCCAAGAAACATTCGGACCGAAAGGAAAGCCTCAGGGGTGGAAATCCGAGCCCTGCACAAGGGTGAAAACCTCGCACCCAATCTCGGAACTCCTGTACAGGAAAAGGGCCACACAACGAAAGCACACTGTGAACCTGAGTAACCGTGCCAAAGACATGTCTGGAGTCTTCCACAGCGAGGACACGAGTACCTCGAGCGTCTCCAAAAACGGTGCTAACAAGGCCTCCCAATCTTTCAAAATGACCATGCATCCAAGGCAGACTCTACACCCTAGAACCTTAGGTCCAGGACGGACTCA
>NW_026739436.1:3775430-3782513 GCF_022355385.1 Mustela nigripes
TGTGCCATGCTCTCCTGTGCCTTTCTCCTCTGCATGGGCTCATGGCCATCTGATCCGCGAACCAACCAAATCTCCCCTGAGCCATGTCTCCAACCTTTTCCCATCATCTCTGAGACTTCCGATCTCTTTCTCTGTGGAGTTTACCTTGCAGGCACAGGACAATTTCCACCTCATTGCAATTGTTGTGTTCCTCTTCCTTTTGCCTTCATGGCTCAAAACAAGCCTGAGTTTATTAGACACTACTACCATCTCACTGTTCTCCATTAAACGCAAATTCGTACTGAGACATAAGCAAGAATGAATTCTTCCACTTGCCCCATAGGGCAGTGTTGTAGAGAGCATTGGGTTTCGTCACATATATCATTCTCAGAAAGACAACAAACAGACGATTTCAATCCCTAATGACACTCAAGAAACATACAAAAAAGCAAGGGTATTGGGACAAACAGTGCGACTTTAATGAGGAACTCAATGGTGGTGTTTGTTTGAAGGCAGTTTTGTGAGAACACGTGTTTCTCGAAGAGGACAAGAGATGACATTCCTTGCAAGAGATTTTCTTGAAACGGTTGGAATGTGAGTTTTCAAGGCCTGTCAAATTGAATTGCTACCCATTAGAGACCGAATACCTATCTCTCGTACTTTAATAATAATTATCCTGTGAAACACACACAGTGTACACACACATTAACACATGCACATGCACACACACATGAACACACACATGAGAAGACATGCAAAATGTGGAGGAAGCGAAGAATCGTACCAATGTAGCAACCCCAAAGAACATACCATAAAGGGGAAAGGCAAATAGATTCCAAGTGAGAAGCCAACTGATATGATTACCTATCAATAATTCATTCAGTATTCAGGACTAAACTCCCTCTTCGTAACAAACAGTTTGTAGGAATGGTTGAAATTCCAAAACAAAGAAACAAACAAACAAACAAACAAATAGGTAGAAAAGATCCATAACAAAACAACAAATATAAAGCAAGCTCTTCCTTCTGTTGCCCATAGGAGAATTCCTTCGACTATAAAGATACTCATTGCTTGCAATTGAAGAATTTGGGAAGACTTAGGTTGTGCTCTTGCTAAGGAGAAGAGAGCCAAAGTGTGTGTGCCTGGGGCAGCGAGAGTGATTTTATGTTTTTTGGGGGACAAAATATTAGCTGAAGGTGTTTTGCTTGATAGAGCATCAAAACAACAGAAATCTGAAAGAGGGGCGCCTGGGTGGGTCAGTGGGTTAAAGACTCTTCCTTTGGCTCAGATCATAATCCCAGGGACCTGGGATCGAGCCCCATATAGGGCTTTCTGCTCAGTAAGAAGCCTGCTTTTCTTCCTCTCTCTCTGCCTGCCTCTCTGTCTACTTGTGATCTCTGTCTGTAAATAAATAAATAAAATCTTAAAAAAAAGAAATCTGAAAGAATTGCCAACATATACACCACGAACAAGGATGTATCTAAACATTGGAAGCCTATGAACAAACAGGAAGTGAGATGGCTACTTTTATCCAATGCTGTTGGGAACTATGATATCCACATTAACACAGGACAGATCATCTGGATGGGAAGGTGCTAAGGAATAACAGACATCCACATGGGCTCCCGAAACCATCTGAACGTTGGGGATCCATGAGTAAGATGGCGTCTCTGAGGACAATAAGATATGTTCTTCCCAGAGGCAGACCTAACTTTGTCTATCGCAGGTCATGAGCTCGAGTCCAAATCCAGTTGTAATTCACGGAAGAGATGTCAAAACCTATCCCGTGCACTAATGATCACGAAGGTATGAAAACAGGAAGATATCACTTTCAAATTGGAAATACAGCAAGACACTAAAAGTTGGAAAACACAACACACTCATGAACTAGCAACGAATGCAAGAAAGAAAATCGAAAGGAAATGCAGAAAGAGCCATGAACAAAGGAATTCTAAGAAACTTAGAGGATGAAGCCAACCATTTATAGGGAAACCAAAAAGGGTTTAATGCATGCATTTCCAAAATTTAAAAACATCGAAAAAGAAAGCCACCTAAAAAGATGACTGAAGGAACAGATGAAGAAAAACCGAACTCCAAAGTTAACAGAAAAATTGAAATCAGACATGTGATTATCAAAATTAAGGAAATACAAACAAAACAATAGGAAAAGAATCAGGAGATCTCACACTTCAGTTTTGACAACAGGAACAAACCACAGAAGCCATTACTGGGATAAAACAGGGAGACAAGCACACAGCTACAAGTATAAAAACAAATGACAACTGGTAGCAAGGAAAAAATAACCGAATAGTTACATCCACTCATTTATGCTAGCAAATCCAAGAACTGAGAGAAAAGGATAAATTCCCAAACACATAGAAACTTCCAAGATTATGTCAGGAAACCTACAATATCTCAGCTCTCTAGTAGTAACTGAAGCATTAGAACCAGTAATCCATCACCTGCCAACACACAGAGGGCCACGTCCAAGTCATTTTCCTGGGCCACTCTTCTACGTATTTAGTGAAGGCATTGTCATATCCTCTCATCAAATCCAGGGATGGAAGACAAGGTAAACTCTAACTCACAAGGATAAAGACCTAATTCAAAGAAGGACATTTAGGAAACCAATCCCATGTAATTTCAATAAAGAAAGATAATAAAAAATATAATTCTTTCCATTTCTCCCTGTGACTTCCTTTGGTTTTGAGAGTGCCATTTTGAAGTCCTCTGAATTTATGTTGTTGTTGTTGCTGTTCTGTTGAGAAAGCCCGCCTATCATCCATCATCCGTTTTTGACAGATTATTCACGGATGCTTTAGTTGCATGTACGTCCTAGTGCTCCTCCTAATATATGCCACATCTCCTGACAACCCATTAAGCAGTTATATTTTCGGTAACCCTATTCTGGATTCTCAGAGTCCTGAGTCATTCCTGGTGGTTCTCCTTCTCTGACTTCTTGCCCTTCAGTATTCCCTTCCATTACTAAGGGCCAAGGTATTCCACCAGAGGCACATATTGGGAGAAGCCATATGATATTTCCCTTTGTCGGCTTGCCTTTTCTATTTCTCATCAGCAGGGCATGGTACACATGTCAAGGAAAGGTCCAGGGGTCCATTCACTTCGATGGCAGAGAAATACTGTGGTACTGAAATGAACCCAAACTTCCTGATCCACTAGTCCCTGCAAAAGCATTGAGGCTCACTCCAAAGGTCTGCTCGAATGGGCCTTGCAAGCCGTCGGTATAGGCCGTCCCTTTCCTTCTGACTAAAGAGACTGGTTAACATGTCTATACCAGTTACCAAAACAAGTACAGTTAACTTATGATGACAACGGGTTCGGTCCAGGCCTCTTAATTGACAGTTAGCTCTGATGCAGAATGTCACTCTCCTCAAAGACTTTGCAAAGGTGTTTAAGGGAAAGCCAGGTAGACTGAGGCCTCATCCCTTAGCACCGTGTTTCAGAACACTAAGAGACGAGGCCACAGACGGCACCATATATCGATGCTCTCACCTTTTACCTCGGAAAGGGACTTTCCATACTTTATTCATCACTAAACCATAGGCTAAAGACGCTGGCAAAGTATGCTCTCACCCACAGGACGACAAACCCCACAGAGAGATGCTCATACCAGTGAGGCCTCACCTTTTCTTGAGATATCTAGAAATTGTAGTGGAAAAGGACACCTTGCCGTCTCCGGGGATATGTTGGCCTAAAGGAAGGTATACTGAATGTCAATTTCCTTCCTCTATGTCTCCAGAAAGGGGAAGTTGGACATTAACCCACAAGACATCCGGGGATCTTGATCAGGTTCAGAGGGCTCTTTTTCTTTCCTTCCCAGGGCTTCCTACTTAAAGCCATAGGACACCAAGGTCATGGGAGTGGGAAAGCTGCTTCTGTGAAGCCAGCATCTGTGATGTCAGAAGCTTTGAGGTCATAGCAACCAGTCCTCATCAACCCAGGCCTAATCACTACACTTGACTGGAGTAGTCATGGGTGGGCCAAGAGGACCCCAAGCCTTCCCAAACCGATAGCGCCACCCGGTCCCTCACCAAGGCAGTTTGGGAAGCGAATCAGTGTCACCGTCTCCATGGCCCAATACGTAGTGTTTGGCCGTGAGTGTCAGCACAAGTCCAATGGACTTCAGAGAAAGGCAAGGATCGCTCATTCCATCTTAGCCACAACAGGCCAAGAAACTAACTGACCGCAAGCAAAGCCTCAGGGGAGGAAATCCGAGCCCTGCGCAAGGGTGAGGACCTCCCACCAAATCACGGAGCATCTGAACAGGAAAAGGGCCACCGAAGGGAAGCTCAAAGGTGAACTCCCGCAACCGTGCCAAAGACATATCTGGAGTTTCCACAGCGAGCACACAAGTACCTCGACCGTCTCCAGAAACGTTGCCAACAAGGACTCCCAAACTTCCAAAAAGACCATGCATGCAATGCAGAATCTACACCCTACCTTAAGTCCAGGACGGACTCATGTTCTCTGAGTCCACAGGAGCCAATGGAGAGCATGTTGGAAGAGACCCATAGCCCAAGTGAAGCCATCTGAAAGAATTCTGTGCCCGTTTCTGGAAGACAACTTGTATATCCAAAAGCACGCATTGAAGAGGATTCAAATGTGGAAGAACCTTGAGCACTCCCTCAGGGTGGAGCAGCTACCCTCTGTGGAACTGCATGGAGATGTGGCAGCACAAGCCTGCCTTCACCCTCTCATGACCATCCCTCAAAAGGTTACATGCGATAAGTAAACAGTACCTCTTGCGGAAGAAGGGCATGTTCCAATGGAAAACCTAAAGGATGCACTATGTGTTAACAAGGGGTCAGTACAGCACACAGACAGCGGAAGCTGCAGGTTACTGAGGAGATACAGGAAGGGAAAGAACAGGAGAATGAAAAAGGGAGCTCCTAGCAAAGGTCGGGCATTTTAGGATGGTGGGAGGTTCTCTGTACCTGGCTGCCCTCCATAGGAACCTAGGTTCAAATTCTATAAAACATCCTCTGGCCCCAGTCAATTATTCTGCACTCTTTTTGACTTTGTTTTCTAGTCCAACGTACACATGCACCTATTTGACAGAGAGGCAGAGAGATGCCAATCAGGGAGTGGAGCTGCAGAGGGAGAATCTTACATGCCCCTGAGCAGAGAACCTGAGAACAGAGTCAATGCCAAGACCCTGGAATCATGAGTTGATCTGAAGGCCACCTCTGAACTAATGGACACAACCCGGGACCCAACCATTGACTTCTGAATACCTCCTGGTTCTAGACAGAACCGCTGCTCTGTCATGGTTCAGACATGCAGGGGATAAGGATTTTGGCTTGGGCTGGTGTTGCTTGAGCTATCCGGCCTGCTTTTAGAGCTGGTATAGCTTTTCCTCTTGAAGTCAGTGACTCGCTATGGACAAACTATTCTCTGATGCCTATTGGTCTAAGGAGAATACCTCCATGCCTAGATTTTCCAGGAGGAATGACATTATGTCTTGAGGTGCTCCGCTTCTGTGGAAGGTGATGGGAGTCCTCTGTGCCTCTGATTCTGGACCTGTGTCTCAGCTCCCAAATGAGGGTCCTTTTCAGCCCCAAGTTGTCCAATCTATCATCAGCATTCTTTTCTTTCTCTCACTCTTACTTCTCCTACAAGAGGCACCACCTCTTTCATTTCCTTGGAGATTCCCTAAGCTCATTATCATGTTCTGTCATTCTGCCTTCTCTCTTAGAATTTGTGTCCTTATTTTCTATGCTTGTTCTTCTCGGTCTCTAATTGGAATCTGCATTTCTGCCATGTTCCTGGACTTTGCATCCAGTCTCCTACCAATCTTCTCTTCGGGAGTTCTTTAGGTGCTTTTTTCTTTATCAGTTTTATCTCTGTTCTTCGAACTCTCTCACATCTTCTATGTTTTCTGATGTACAGCGAGTATCCAGGCCTCTGCTATCAATCCCGCATCAGGCGTGTTCTATGTAGATGTTTCACTCCAATTGCCTAGCCGTGATCATTCTTTCTTCCTTACCTGGGCATGAATTGATTCTTCCATCTTGTATTGGATCTAGGTCTCTCCACCTCTCTGGATTCGTTAAACTCATTCTGTTCTTTAACCCGAGGGCAATTTCTTAGGAAGAAGAGATCCAGAAGTGATCCAGGGCTGGCCCTTATGGTTGGTTGAGTGTGTGCGTGCGTGCGTGTATGTGTGTGTCTGTGTGTATGTGGCATGCATACCAACTGCTGTTTGTGTTGTGGCTGACCCTGTCCTTGAGGCCGGCCATTTGCAGTAGCTCTCCTTTCCTGCCGTTTGGTGTTTTTACTGTCCGGGCTGAATATGCTGATGTTTACCTTGGCGGGCTCTGGTGGGCTTGTGAAAAGAGAAATTGCACCAAACTAACAGAATGCAGGCATGCAGAATGCTATGTTCAGAAGAGAACATGTAGTCAAAGCTTTCTTCTCGTCCCCTGTGGGAGAGTCTTTCTCCTTGGACTAAGCAACTTGGACTGAGGAAGGCAGTCCTCCAAGTGTTCCACGGTTGGGATTTCGTGTTGGCTCGTTAGGCACCCTATGTCCTCACCTAGGTGTCTAGTCCAGTTGGTCTATCTTGATACTGCTGCTGCGAGAGCCCCAAATTTATTGTGTCCACATTGAGACATCTCCACGAACACGCCTTTGATGGATGCACTTCCACGACTCACCATCTTCCCTCTGCATCTCTTCATATTGTCTCTGATCATTGTCTCCAGGCTGTCAGATCCTGGTTGCTTGTTGGTGTCCTATGCAGGTAAAAGATGGTGTTCTTTCAAGTCGATGTCTGAAAGCCTGCTGATATGAAAACTTCAGCCCCCAAAACTTGTGTTGTCAAGTACTATTGCACTTCAGACCCTCTGTGTGTCAGAGAAAACGGCACTGGGATACAGGTTCCTTGTGGGTTCCCATGTGCCCTTCTCTCCTGTGCCTTGGTCATCTGCATGGACTCCGTCCCTCTGATCCTGAACCAACCAAATCTCCCCTGAGCCAAGTCTCCAACCTTCTCCCATCATCTCTGGGAGGTCTCTTTCGCTGTGGAGTTTACCTCGTAGGCTTATGGTCAATTTCCACCCCACTGCTGTTGTTGTGTCATCC
>NW_026739436.1:3782523-3821211 GCF_022355385.1 Mustela nigripes
TCCTGTTGCCTTCATGGCTGAAGACAATCATGAGGTTATTAGACACTACACCCATCTCACTGTCCTCCATGTCACCGCAATTCATACTGAGACATCGCAAGAAGGAATTCTTTCACTTGTCTCTTATGGCGGTCTTGCGGAGAGCATTGGGGTTTTTCACATCTATGATATTCAGAAACACAACAAATAGACGATTTCACTTACTCATGACAGTCAAGAAACATATGAAAAAAGCAAGGGTATTGTGACCAACAGTATGACTCTAATCAGGAATTCAAATGGTGGTGTTTGTTGGAAGGCAGTTGTGAGAATACGTGTTTCTTGAAGAGGACAAGAGATGACATTCCTTGCAGGAGATTTCCTGAAACTCATGGAATGTGAGTTTTCAAGGCATGTCTAATTGAAGTGCTATCCATAAGAGACCGAATTCCATTCTCTCTCATTTTAATAATAAATGAGATGTGAAGCACAGACAGACCACACACACATTAACACATGCACATGCACAAAAACATGCACACACACAAAGATAAGACGTGCAAAAAATGGGGAGGAAGTGAGGAATCGTACCAATGAAGCAACCCCAAGAAAATACCTAACAGGTGAAAGGAAAATAGAATCCAAATCAGAAGCCACCAAAAATGATAAAGTGAACTATTACCTCTCAATAATACATTCAATATTCAGGACTAAAGTCTCCCGTCAATACAACAGTTTGTTAGAGCGGTTGAAATTCAAAAAAAAAAAAAAAGTTAGAAGAGATCCATCAGAAACAACAAATATTAAACAAGCTCAACCTTCTGATGACCATAGGGGATTTCCATCGACTATAACGATACTCATAGGTTTCAAGTGAGGAAATTGGGAAGAGGTAGGATATGCTATTCCCAAGAAGAGAGCCAAAGTGTTTGTGCGTAAGTCAGCAAGACTGATTTTATGCCTTCAAGAGACAAAAGATTAGTGGAAGGTGTTTTGTCTTGATGGAGCTTCAAAACAACAGAAACCTGGAAGAATTGCCAACATATACACCACGAACAGGGGTGTATCTACACGTTGGAAGCCTATGAACACACAAGAACAGAGATGGCTACTTTAATCTAATACTGTTGTGATCTATGATATTCACGTTAAGCACGGGACAGATCATCTGTATGGGAAGGTGCTAAGGAATAAGAGACGTCCACATGGGCTCTCGAGACCATTTGAACGTTGGGGATCCATGAGTAAGATTGCGTCTCTGAGGACAATAAGATATGTTCTTCCCAGCGGCAGACCTATCTTATTGCAGGTCATGAGCTTGAGTCCAAATCCAGTCGTAATTCACGGAAGAGAAGTCAAATCCTATCCTGTAACTTATGATCACGAAGGTATGAAAACAGGAAGATATCACTTTCAAATTGGAAATACAGCCAGACACTAAAAGTTGTAAAACACAACACTCAAGCACTAGCAATGAATGCAAGAAAGAAATCAAAGGAAATGCAGAAAGAGCCATGAACAAAGGAATTCTAAAAAAATTTAGAGGATGAAGACAAAACATTTTATGGGGAAACCATATAGGGTTAAATACATGCATTTCCAAAATTGAAGAACACCAAAAAAGAAAGCCACCTAAAAGGATGACTGAAGGAACAAGATGAAGAAACACCGAACTCCAAGGTTAAAAGAAAAATTGAAATCATACACGTGATTCTCACAATTAAGGAAATTCAAACCAACCCATAAGAATAAAATCAGGAGATCTCACACTTGAGTTTTGACATCACGAACAAACCGCAGAAGCCATTACTGGGATAAAACAGGGAGACAAGCACACAGCTGCAGGTATGAAACCACATGACAACTGGTAGAAAGGAAAAAAGAATAACCAAAGAGGCACAGCCACACATTTATGCTAGCAAATCCAAGAACTGAGAGAAAATGATAAATTTCCAGACAAACAGAAACATCCAAGATTAGGTCAGGAAAACTACAAAATCTCAGGTCTCTAGTAGTGACTGAAGCATTTGAAGCAGTAACCCAACACCTGCCAACACACAGAGGGCCAGGTCAAGTCATTTTCCTGGCTCAATCTTTAGGTACTTATTGAAGGTATTGTCATGTCTTCTCATCAAATCCAGAGATGGAAGAGGCGAGTAAACTCTAATTCACAAGGATAAAGGCCCATTTCAAAGAAGGAAATTTTAGAACACCAATCCCATGTCATTTCAATAAGGAAACAAAATAAAAAATATAACTCTTTTCTTTTCTCTCTGTGACTTCCTTTGGTTTTGAGAGGGTGTCAGTATTTTCCACTGAATTTATGTTGTTGTTGTTGCTGTTCTGTTGAGAAAGCCTGCCTATCATCCATCATCCGTTTTTGACAGAGTATTCACGGATGCTTAGTTGCATGTACGTCCTTGTCCTCCTCATAATATATGCCACAACTCCTGACCACCCATTAAGCAGTTCTCTTTTCGGTAACCCTCAGCAGGATTCTCAGAGTCCTGAGTCACTCCTGCTGGGTCTCCTTCTCTGACTTCTTGCCCTTCAGTATTCCAAGGTATTCCTAAGGGCCAAGGTATTCCTCCCGAAACACATATTGTGGGAAGCCATATGATATTATCCTATGTCTTCTTTCCTTTTCCATTTCCCATTAGCAGGGCATTGACATTCATGTCAAGGCAAGCTCCAGGGGTTCATTCACTTCGACGGCAGAGGAACACTGTGGTGCCGAAATAGACTCAAACTTCCTAATCCACTAGTCCTGGCAAGGGCATTGTGGATCACTCCATAGGTCTGCTTGAATGGGCCTTGCAAGCCGTCGTATATGCCGTCCCTTTCCTCTGACTAAAGAGACTTGGTCAACATGTCTATACCCGTTACCACAACAAGTACAGTTAACTAGTAATGACAAGGGGTTCGGTCCAGGCCTCTTCATTGAGAGTTAGCTCTGATGCAGAATGTCACTCTCCTCGAAGATTGGAAAGGTGTTTAAGGGAAAGCCAGGTAGACAGAGGCCTCATCCCTTAGCTGCATGTTTCAGAACACTACGAGATGGGGACACAGATGGCACCATATATTGATGCCCTCACCTTTTACCATTGAAAGTGACTTTCCGTACCTTAGTCATCACTGACCCGTAGGCAAAAGACGCTGGCAAAGTATGCTCTCACCCACAGGACGACAAACCCCATGAAGATCTGCTCATAAACGCGAGGCCTCACCTTTTCTTGAGATATCTAGAAATTGTAGTGGAAAATGACACCTTGCCGTCTCCGGAGATATGTTGGCCCAAAGGAAGGTATACTGAATGTCATTTTCCTTCCTCTATGTCTCCAGAAAGGGGAAGTTGGACATTAACCCACAAGACATCCTGAGTTCTTGATCAGGTTCAGAGGGCTCTTGTTCTGTCCTTCCCGGGTCTTCATACTTAAAGCCATAGGACACCAAGGTCATGGGAGAAAGACAGCTGCTTCAGTGAAGCCAGCATCTGTGATGTCAGAAGCTTTAGGTCATAGCAACCATTCCTCATCAAACCAGGCCTGATCACTACAATTGACTGGAGTAGTCATCGGTGGGCCAAGAGTACCCCAAGCTGTCCCAAACTGCTGGAGCCGCCTGGGTCTCTCACCAAGGCAGTTTGCGAAGCGAGTCGGTGTCACCATCTTCATGGCCCAATTCATAGTGTTTGGTCGTAAGTGTCAGCACCAGCCCTCTGGACCTCGGAGAAAGGCTAGGAACACTCACTCCATCTTAGTCAACGCAGGCCAAGAAACTAACAGACTGCAAGTAAAGTCTCAGGGGAGGAAATCTGAGCCTTGCGCAAGGGTGAGGCCCTCTCTCCAAATCACAGAGCTTCTGAGCTGGAAAAGGGCCACACAAGGGAAGCTCAAATTGAACACCTGCAACCGTGCCAAGACATGTCTGGAGTCTTCCACAGCGAGCACACGAGTACTTCGAGCGTCTCCAGAAACGGTGCCAAAAAGGTCTCCCAATCTTACAATAAGACCATGAATCAAGTCAGACTCTATACACTGGAAACATAGTTCCAGGACGGACTAATGTTCTTGGAGTCCACAGGAGCCAACAGAGAGCATGTTTGAAGAGACACATACCCCAAGCGAAGCCATTTGAAAGACTTCCATCCCCGTTTCAGGAAGACAACTTGTATGTCCAAAAAAATGCATTGAAGAGGATTCTAATGTGGAAGAACCTTGAGTACTCCCTCAGGGTGGAGCAGCTACCCTCTGTGGAACTGGATGGAGATGTAACACCATAAGCCTGCCCTCACCCTCTCATGACCATCCCCAACATGGTTACATGCGATAAGCGATAGTGCCTCCTACAGAAGATGGGCATGTTCCAATGGAGCCCCGAGAGGATGCACAATGTGTTAACAAGGTGTCAGTACAGCGTGATACACAGCAGATGCTGCAGGTTGGTGAGGAGGTCCAGGAAGGCAAAAAACAGGAGAATCAACAAGGGAGCTCTGAGCGAAGGTCGGGCATTTTAGAATGGTGGAAGGTTCTCTGAACCTGGCTGCCCTCCATAGGAACCAAGGTCCAAATTCAATAAAACAACCTCTGGCCCAAGTCAATTATTGTACACTGTTTTTGTCTTTGTTTTCTTGTCCAACGTGAACATGCACGTACTGGACAGAGAGGCAGAGAGATCCCAATCAGCGGGTGGAGCTGGAAAGGGAGAAGCTTACTTGCCCCTGAGCTGAGAATTTGAGAACAGAGTCAATACCAAGACCCTGGAATCATGAGTTGATCTGCAGGCCGCCTCTGAACTGATGGACAAATTCCGAGCCTCAAACATTGACTTCTGAATACCTCCTGGTTCTAGACAGAACCGCTACTCTGTCATTGTTCAGAAATGCAGGGGATAAGGATTTTGGCTTGGGCTGGTGTTGCTTGAGCTATCTGGCCTGCTTCGAGAGCTGGTATAGCTTTTCCTCTTGAAGTCAGTGACTGGGATATGGACAAACTATTCCACGATGCCTGTTTGTCTAAAGAGAATACACATGTCTAGTTTTTCCAGGGGGAATGACACTATGTTTTTAGGTGTTCCGCTCCTGTGGAAGGTGATGGGAGTCCTCTGTGCCTCTGATTCTGGACCTCTGTCTCTGTCTGTCTCTGCTCCCAGATGAGGGTCCTTTTCAGCCCCGAGTTCTCCAATCTATCATCAGCCCTCTTTTCTTTCTCTCACTCTTACTTCTCCTACAAGAGGTACCTCTGTCATTTGTTGGAGATTCCCTAAGCTTATTATGATGTTCCATCATTCTGCCTTCTCTCTTAGAATTTGCGTCCTTATTTTCTAGGCTTGTTCTTCATGGTCCCTAATAGGATCCTCCACTTTGGCCATGTTCCCAGACTTTGCATCCAGTCTACTACCAATCTTCTCTTCAGTAGTTTTTCAGGTTCTTTTATCTTTATCAGTTTTATCTCTGTGGTTCGAGACTCTCTGATATCTTCTATGTTTTCTGATGTACAGCGAGTATCCAGGCCACTGCTTTCAAACCTGCAATGGGAGTGTTCTATGTAGAGGTTTCACTACGATTGCCCTGCTGTGATCTTTCCTTCTTCCTTTACCTGGGCATCAATTGATTCTTCCTTCTTTGCATTGTATCTAGGTCTCTGTCACCTCTCTGTATTCGTACAACTCATTCTGTTTTCTAACCTGAGGGTAATTTCTTTAGGAAGAAGAGACCGGGGTGACCCAGGGATGGCGTGTAAGGTTTGTTGAGTGCGTGCGTGTGTGTGTGTGTGTATGTGGATGAATGCCACGTGTTGATTGTGTTGTGGCTGACCATGTACTTGATACCGGTCATTTTCAGTGGCTCTCCTTTCCTGTCGTTTGTTGTTTTTAGGGTCCAGGCTGAATATGCTGAGCTTTAACTTGGTGGGCTCTGGTGTGCCTGTGAAAGCAGAATTTCCACAAACTCAACAGAACACCGACCTGCAGAAGGTTGTGTTCAGAAGAGAACATGTGGTCAAAGCTTCCTCTTGTCCCCTATGGGAGAGTGTGTTCTCCTTGGACTAAGCATCTCCGACTGAGGCAGGCAGTCCTCCAAGTGTTCCATGGTTGGGATTTCGTGTTGGCTGGATAAGCAGCCTATGTCCTCACCTACATGTCTTGGCCAATACGTCTGTCTTGATTTTGCTGTTGCGAGAGCCCAAAAATTATTTTGTCCACATTGACATCTCTATGAACACTGCCATTCACGGATGCACTTCCACGACTCACCATCTTCCCTATACATCTCTTGGTATTGTCTCTGATCATTGAATCCTGGCTGTCTGCTCCTGGATGCCTGTTGGTGTCCTATGCAGGAAAAAGATGGTGTTCTTTCAAGTCGATGACTACCAAGCCTGCTGATATAAAAACTTCAGCCCTCAACACTTGTGTTGTCAAGTACTCGTGCCCTTCAGATCGTCTGGGTGTCACAGACAACGGCACTGGGAAACAGGTTACTTGTGGGTTCCCATGTGCCCTGCTCTCCTGTGACTTGGTCCTCTGCATGGGCTCCGGCCCTCTGATCCACGAACCAACTAAATCTCCTCAAGCCATGTCTCCAACCTTTTCCCATCATCTCTGCAACTTCTGTTCTCTTTCGCTGTGTAATTTACCTTGTAGGCTTCTGGTCAATTTCCAACCCACTGCAGTTGTTGTGGTCACATTCCTGTTGCCTTCATGGCTGAAGACAATCATGAGGTTATTAGACACTACACCCATCTCACTGTCCTCCATGTCACCGCAATTCGTACTGAGACATCGCAAGAAGGAATTCTTTCACTTGTCTCTTATGGCAGTGTTGCGGAGAGCATTGAGCTTTGTCACATCTATCATATTCAGAAAGCCAAACAGACGATTTCACTTACTCATGACAGTCAAGAAACATACGAAAAAGCAAGGGTATTGGGACAAAATATGACTCTAATGAGGAATTCAAATGGTGGTGTTTGTTGGAAGGCAGTTTTGTGAGAACACGTGTTTCTTGAAGAGGACAAGTGATGACATTCCTTTCAGGAGATTTCCTGAAACTGATGGAATGTGAGTTTTCAAGGCATGTCTAATTGAAGTGCTATCCATAAGAGACCCAAATCCATTTTATCGCATTTTAATAATAAATGAGATGTGAAGCACACAGACCACACACACATTAACACATGCACGTGCACAAACACATGAACACACACAAAGATAAGACATACAAAAATGAGGAGGAAGCGAGAAATCGTACCAATGAAGCAACCCCAAGAAAATACCATATAGTTGAATGGAAAATAGAATCCAAATAAGAAGCCAACCGAAATGAGAAAGTGAACTATTACCTCTCAATAATACATTCAGTATTCAGGACTAAAGTCTCCCGTCAATACAACAGTTTGTTAGAGCCGTGGAAATTCAAAAAAAAAAAAAAAATTAGAAGAGATCTATAAGAAAATAACAAATATTAAACAAGCTCAACCTTCTGATGACCATAGGAGATTTCCTTCGACTATAAAGATACTCATAGCTTTCAAGTGAAGAAATTGAGAAGAGGTAGGATATGCTATTCCCAAGGAGAAGAGAGTGAAAGTGTTTGTTCCTAAGTCAGCGAGACTGATTTTATGCCTTCGAGAGACAAAGGATTAGTGGAAGGTGTTTTGTCTTGATGGAGCTTCAAAACACCAGAAACCTGGAAGAATTGCTAACATATACACCACGAACAAGGGTGTATCTAAACGTTGGAAGACTATGAACACACAGGAATGGAGAAGGCGACTTAATCTAATACTGTTGTGATCTATGATATTCACGTTAAGCACGGGAAATATCATCTGTATGTGAAGGTGCAAAGGAATAACAGACGTCCACATGGGCTCTCGAGACCACCCGAACTTTGGGGACTCAGAGTAAGATTGCGTCTCTGAGGACAAAAAGATATGTTCTTCCAGCGGCAGACCTAACTTTGTCTATCGCAGGTCATGAGCTCGAGACCAAATCCAGTCGTAATTCACGGAAGAGAAGTCAAAACCTATCCTATGCACTTATGATCACAAAGGTATGAAAACAAGAAGATATCACATTCAAATTGGAAATACAGCCAGACATTAAAAGATGGAAAACACAACACACTCAAGAACTAGCAATGAATGCAAGAAAGAAAATCCAAAAGAAAAGCAGAAAGAGCCATGAACGAAGGAATTCTAAGAAACATAGAGGATAAAGCCAAAACATTTTATGGGGAAACCATATAGGGTTAAATGCATGCATTTCCAAAATTTAAAAACACTGAAAAAGAAAGGCACCTATAAGGACGACTGAAGGAACAAGATGAAGACAAACAGAACTCCAAAGTTAACAGAAAAATTGAAATCAGACATGTGATTATCAAAATTAATGAAATACAAACAAACCAATAGGAAAAAAATCAGGAGATCTCACACTTCAATTTTGACAACATGAACAAATCCCATAGCCATTACTGGGATAAAACAGGGAGACAAGCACACAGCTGCAGGTATGAAACCACATGACAACTGGTAGCAAGGAAAAAAGAATAACCGAAGAGGCACATACACACATGTATGCTAGCAAATTCAAGAACGAGAGAAAATGATAAATTCGCAGACACTTAGAAACTTGCAAGATTAGGTCAGGAAACCTACAAAATCTCAGCTCTCTAGTAGTGACTGAAGCATTTGAAGCAGTAAGGCAACACCTGCCAACAAACAGAAGGCCAGGTCAAGTCATTTTTTTGGGCCTCACTTCTGGGTATTTAGTGAAGGCATTGTCATGTCCTCTCATCAAATCCAGAGATGGAAGAGGTGGGTAAACTCTAATTCAAAAGGATATGAACCAATTCAAAGAAGGAAATTTTAGAAAACCAATCCCATGTCATTTAAATAAGGAAAAATAATAAAAAATAAACTCTCCTATTATCCCTGTGACTTCCTCTGGTTTTAAGAGGGTGTCAGTGTTTTCCTCAAAATTTATGTTGTTGTTGTTGCTGTTCTGTTGAGAAAGCCCGCCTATCATCCATCATCAGTTTTTGAAAGAGTATAAATGGATGCTTTAGTTGCATGTATATCCTAGTGCTCCTCCTAATATATGCCACAACTCCTTACCACCCATTAAGCAGTTCTCTTTTCCGTAACCCTCAGCTGGATTCTCAGAGTCCTGAGTCACTCCTGTTGGGTCTCCTTCTCTGACTTCTTGCCCTTCAGTAATCCCTTCCTTTAATAAGGGCCAAGATATTCCTCCCGAGGCACATATTGTGGGAAACCATATGATATTTTCCTTTGTCTGCTTGTCTTTTCCATTTCCCATCATCAGGGCATGGGACATTCATGTCAAGGCAAGGTCAAGGGGGGTTCATTCACTTCGTAGGCAGAGGAATAATGTGGTGCCAAAATGGACCCAAACTTCCTGATCCACTAATCCTTGCAAGGGCATTGTGGATCACTCCAAAGGTCTGCTCGAATGGGCCTTGCAAGCCGTCGGTATAGGCCGTCCCTTTACTTTTGACTAAAGAGACATGGTCAACATGTCTATACCCGTTACCACAACAAGTACAGTTAACTAACGATGACAACGGGTTTGGTCCAGGCCTCTTCATTGAGAGTTAGCTCTGATGCAGAATGTCACTCTCCTCGAAGACTTTGCAAAGGTGTTTAAGGGAAAGAGAGGTAGTCAGAGGCCTCATTCATAGCCGATTGTTTAAGAACACTAGGAGACGAGGCCACTGAGGGCACCATATATTGATGCCCTCACCTTTTACCTCAGAAAGGGACTTTCCGTACCTTAGTCATACTGACCCATGGGCAAACGACGCTGAGAAAGTACGATCTCACCCAAAGGACTACAAACCCATGGAGAGCTGCTCATACCCGCGAGACCTCACCTTTTCTTGAGATATCTACAAATTGTAGTGGAAAAGGACACCTTGCCATCTCCGTGGATATTTTGGGCTAAAGGAAGGTATACTGAATGTCATTTTCCCTCCTCTAGGTCTCCATAAAGGGGAAGTTGGACATTAACCCACAAGACATCCTGAGTTCTTGATCAGGTTCAGAGGGCTCTTTTTCTTTCCTTCCCGAGGCTTCCTACTTAAAGCCATAGGACACCAAGTTCATAGGATAGGGACAGCTGCTTCAGTGAAGCCAATATCTGTGATGTCACAAAGCTTTGAGGTCCTAGCAACCACTCCTCATCAGCCCATGACTGATCACTACAATTGACTGGAGTAGACATGGGTGGGCCAGGAGGACCCCAAGCCATGCCAAATCACTGGACCCTCCTGGGTCTCTCACCAAGGCTGTTTGTGAAGCGAGACGGTGTCAACTTCTCCATGGCCATATTCGTACTGCTTGGTCGTGAGTGTCAGCACCAGCCCTCTGGACCTCGGAGAAAGGCAAGGATCTTTCATTCCATCTTAGCCAGGACAGGCCAAGAAAATAACAGACCGCAAGCAAAGCCTCAGGGGAGCAAATCCGAGGACTGGGCAAGGGTGAGGCCTTCCCACAAAATCACGGATCATCTGAACAGGAATAGGGCCACCCTAGGGAAGCTTAAAGTGAACCCCCGCAACCGTGCCAAAGACGTGCCTGGAGTCTTCCACAGCGAGCACACGAGTACCTTGAGCGTCTCCATTATCAGTGCCAACAAGGCCTCCCAATCTTCCATAAAGACCATGCATCCAAGGCAGACTCTAATCTCTAGAACCTTAGGTCCAGGACGGACATGTTCTTGGAGTCCACAGGAGCCAACGGAGAGCATGTTGGAAGAGACCCATAGCCCAGGTGAAGCCATCTGAAAGACTTCCATGGCCGTTTCAGGAAGACAACTTGTATGTCTAAAAGGACGCATTGAAGAGGATTCGAATGTGGAAGAACCTTGAGCATTCCCTCAGTGTGGAGCAGCTACCCTCTGTGGAACTGCATGGAGATGTGGCAGCACAAGCCTGCCTTCACGCTCTCATGACCATCCCCCAAATGGTTACCTGAGATAACAAAGAGTGCCTCTTGCGGAAGGTGGACATGTTCCAATGGAGCCCCGAGAGAATGCACAATGTGGTAAGAAGGGGTTAGTACAGCACGACAGACAGTGGATGCTGCAGGTTGGTGAGGAATCCAGGAAGTCAAAGAACAGGAGAATGAACAAGGGAGCGCCGAGTGAAGGTCGGGCATTTTAGGATGGTGGGAGGTTCTCTGTACCTGGCTGCCTTCCATAGGAACCTAGGTCCAAATTCAATAAAACATCCTCTGGCCCCAGTCAATTATTGTGCACTGTTTTTGTCTTTGTTATCTTGTCCAACGTGCACGTATTGGACAGAGAGGCAGAGAGATCCCAATCAGGGGGTGGAGCTGGAGATGGAGAAGCTTACTTGCCCCCGAGCAGAGAACCCGAGAACAGAGAGTCAATGCCAAGACCTTAGAATCATGAGTTGATCTGAAGGCCGCCTCTGAATGGATGGACACAACCCGGTACCCAACCATTGACTTCTGAATACCTCCTGGTTCTAGACAAGAACCGCTGCTCTGTCATTGTTCAGAAATGCAGGGGATAAGGATTTTGGCTTGGGCTGGTGTTGCTTGAGCTATCCGGCCTGCTTCGAGAGCTGGTATAGCTTTTCCCCTTGAAGTCAGTGACTGTGCTATGGAAAAAAATATTCTCCGATGCCTATTTGCATTAAGAGAATACCTCCATGCCTAGATTTTCCAGGGGGAATGACACTATGTCCTTAGGTGCTCCAGTTCTGTGGAAGGTGATGGGAACTCCTTTCTGCCTCTGATTCTGGACCTCTGTCTCTGCTCCCAGATGAGGGTCCTTTTCAACCCCGAGTTCTCCAATCTATGATCAGCCCTCTTTTCTTTCTCTCACTCTTACTTCTCCTACAAGAGGCACCCCTAAGCTCATTATCATGTCCATAATTCTGCCTTCTCTCTTAGAATTTGCGTCCTTATTTTCTAGGCTTGTTCTTCCAGTCCATAATTGATTACTCCACCTCTGCCATGTTCCCGGAATTTGCATCCAGTCTCCTACCAATCTTCTCTTCAGGAGTTCTTTAGGTGCTTTTATCTCTATCAGATTTATATTTGTGGTTCTAGACTCTCTAATATCTTCTATGCTTTCTGACGTACAGCGAGTATCCAAGCCGCTGCTTTCAAACCCGCATCGGGTGTCTTCTATGTAGAGGTTTCACTTTGATTGTCTAGCCATAATCATTCCTTCTTCCTTTATCTTGGCATCAATTGATTCTTCCATCTTTGCATTGGATCCAGGTCTCTGTCACCTCAGACATCTGTATTCATTAAACTCATTCTGTTTTCTAACCTGAGTGTAATTTATTTAGGAAGAAGAGTTCCGGGTGTGACCCAGGGCTGGCCATTAATATTTGTTGAGTGCATGCGTGTGTGTGTGTCTGTGTGTGTGTGTGTGTGTGTATGTTGCAATGATTCCATATGCTCTTTGTGTTGTGGCTGACCCTGTCCTTGAGGCCAGTCATTTGCAGTGCCTCTCCTTTCCTGCCGTTTGGTGTTTATAGGGTCCGGGCTGAATATGCTGAGGTTTACCTTGGTGGGCTCTGGTGTGCCTGTGAAAGGAGAAATTCCACCAACTCAGCAGAATGCAGGCCTGCAGACTGCTGTGTTCAGAAGAGACCATGTGGTCAAAGCTTTATTTTTGTCCCCTATGGGGAAATCTGTTCTCCATGGACTAAGCATCTTGGATTGAGGAAGGCAGTCCTCCAGGTGTTCCACGGTTGGGATATCGTGTTGGCTTGTTAGGCAGCCTAGTTCCTCACCTACCTGTCTTGTCCAGTGGTTCTGTCTTGATGATGCTTTTGCAAGAGCCCCAAATTTATTATGTCCACATTGAGACTTCTCCATTAACACTGATGCACTCCATTCACGGATGCACTCCCATGACTCACCATCTTCCCACTGTATCTCTTGGTATTGTCTCTGATCATTATCTCCAGGCTGTCTGCTCCTGATTGCTTGCTGGTGTCCTATGCAGGAAAAAGATGGTGTTCTTTCAGGTTAATGTCTGCCAATCCTGCTGATATGAAAACTTCAGCCCTCAACACTTGTGTTGTCAAGTACTCGTGTCCTTCAGACCCTCTGTATGTCACAGTCAACGGCACTGGGAAACAGGTACCTTGTGGGGTCCCAGGGTGCCTTGCTCTCCTGTGCCTGGGTCCTCTGCATGGTCTCCGGCCCTATAATCCACGAAACAACCAAATCTCCCCTGAGCCATGTCTCCAACCTTCTCCCATCATCTCTGCAACTTCCGTTCTCTTTCGCTGTGGATTTTACCTTGTAGGCTTCAGGTCAGTTTCCACCCCACTGCGGCTGTTGTGGTCATCTTCCTGTTGCCTTCATGGCTGAAGACAAGCATGAGGTTATTAGACACTACTACCATCACCCTTTCCTCCAAGTCACCGCAATTCGTACCTAGACATAAGGAAGAAGGAATTCTTCCACTTGTCTCTTAAGGCAGTATTGCATTGGGCATTGTCACATCTATCATTCTCATAAAGACAACAAACGGACGATTTCACTAACTCAGGACAGTGAAGAAACATACGAAAAAGCAAGGGTATTGGGACAAACAGTATGACTCTAATGAGGAATTCAAATGGTGGTGTTTGTTGGAAGGCAATTTTGTGAGAACACGTGTTTCTTGAAGAGGACAAGAGATGACATTCCTTTCAGGAGATTTCCTGAAACTGATGGAATGTGAGTTTTCAAGGCATGCCAATTGAATTGCTACCCATAAGAGACCGAATTCCATTTCATTGTATTTTTATACGTGATGTGAAACACACACAGACCACACACACATTAACACATGCACATTTACACACACATGAACACACACAAATATAAGACATGCAAAAGATGGGGAAAAGCGAGGAATCGTACCAATGAAGCAACCCCAAGAAAACACCATATAGGTGAAAGGCAAAAGGAATCCAAGTGAGAAGCCAACCAAAATGAGAAAGTGAACTATTACCTATCAATAATACATTCAGTACTCAGGACTAAAGTCTCCCGTCAATACAAACAGTTTGTAAGAGTGGTTCAAATTACAAATTAAAAAAAAAAAAGTTTAAAAAGATCCATAAGAAAACAACAAATATTAAGCAAGCTCGTCCTTCTGATGCCCACAGAAGATTTCCTTCGACTATAAAGATACTCATGGCTTGCAAGTGAAGAAATCGGAGAGACATAGGTTATGCTATTCCTAAGGAGAAGAGAGCCAAAGTGTCTGTGCCTAAGTCAGCGAGAGGGTTTTTATGCGTTCGAGAGACAAAAGATAAGCTGAAGTTTTGTCTTGATGGAGCATCAACACAACAGAAACCTGGAAGAATTGCCAACATATACTCCACGAACAAGCGTGATTCTAAACGTTGGAAGCCTATGAACACACAGGAAGGGAGATGGCGACTTTTATCCAATATAGCTGGGAACTATGATATCCACGTTAAGCACAGGACAGATCATCTGGATGCGAAGGTGCTAAGGAATAACAGACGTCCACATGGGCTCTCGTGACCACCTGAACTTTGGGGAACCATGAGTAAGATTGCGTCTGAGGACAATAAGATATGTTCTTCCCAGCGGCAGACCTAACTTTGTATAACGCAGGTCATGAGCTCGAGTCCAAATCCAGTCGTAATTCATGGAAGAGAAGTCAAAAACTATCCTGTGCACTTATGATCACGAATGTATGAAAACAGGAAGATAACACTTTCAAAATGGAAATACAGCAAGACACTAAATGTTGGAAAACACAACACCCTCACGAACGAGGAATGAATGCAAGAAAGAAAATCCAAAGGAAAAGCAGAAAGAGCCAGGAACGAAGGGAATCTAAGAAACTTAGAGGGGGATGCCAAAACATTTTATGGGGAAACCATATAGGGTTAAATGCATGCATTTCCAAAATTTAAAAACACCGAAAAAGAAAGCCACCTAAAAGGACGACTGAAGGAACAAGATGAAGAAAAACAGAACTCCAAAGTTAACAGAAAAATTGAAATCAGACATGTGATTATCAAAATTAAGGAAATACAAACAAACCAATAGGAAAAAAATCAGGAGATCTCACACTTCAGTTTTGACAACACGAACAAACCGCAGAAGCCATTACAGGGATAAAACAGGGAGACAAGCACACACCTGCAAGTATGAAACCACATGACAACTGGTAGCAAGGAAAAAAGAATAACCGAAGAGGCACATCCACACATGTATGCTAGCAAATCCAAGAACTGAGAGAAAAGGATAAATGCCCAGACCCATAGAAATTTCCAAGATTAGGTCAGGAAACCTACAAAATCTCAGCTCTCTAGTAGTGAGGGAAGCATTGGAAGCAGTAAGCCAACCCCTGCCAGCACACAGAAGGCCAGGTCAAGTCATTTTCCTGGGCCACTCTTCTAGGTATTTACTGAAGGCATTGTCATGTCCTCTCATCAAATCCAGAGATGGAAGAGGCGGGTAAACTCTAATTCACAAGGATAAAGACCCAATTCAAAGAAGGACATTTTAGGAAACCAATCCCATGTTATTTCAATAAGGAAAGATAATAAACAATGTAATTCTTTCCTTTTCTCCCTGTGACTTCCTTTGGTTTTGAGAGGGCCAAATTGTTTTCCTCTGAATTTATGTTGTTATTGTTGCTATTTTGTTGAGAAAGCCTGCCTATCATCCACCATCCGTTTTTGACAGAGTATTCACGGATGCTTTAGTTGCATGTACGTCCTAGTGCTCCTCCTAATATATGCCACAACTCCTGACCACCCATTAAGCAGTTCTCTTTTCTGTACCGCTCAGCTGGATTCTCGGAGTCCCGAGTCACTCCTGGTGGGTCTCCTTCTCTGACTTCTTGCTCTTCAGTATTGCCTTCCTGTTAAGGGCCAAGGTATTACTAGGTATTACTCCCGAAGTACTTATTGTGGGACGCCATATGACATTTCCCTTTGTCTGCTTGCCTTTTCCATTTTCCATCAGCAGGGCATGGGACATTCATGTCAAGGCAAGCTGCAGGGGCTTATTCACTTCGTTGGCAGAGGAATACTGTGGTGCCAAAATGGACCCAAACTTCCTGATCCACTCGTTATTACAAGGGCATTGCGGCTCACTCCAAAGGTCTGCTCGAATGGGCCTTGCAAGCCATCAGTATAGGCCATCCCATTTCTTCTGACTAAAGAGACTGGGTAAACATGTCTATACCCCTTACCACAACAATTACGGTTAACTAATAATGACAACGTGTTCGGTCCAGGCCTCTTCATTGAGAGTTAGCTCTTATGCAGAATGTCACTCTCCTCAAAGACTTTGCAAATGTGTTGAAGGGAAAGCCAGGCAGACAGAGGCCTCTTCCCTTAGCCGCATGTTTCAGAATACTAGGAGACGAGGCCACACACGGCACCATATATCGATGCCCTCACCTTTTACCTCAGAAAGGGACTTTCCGTACCTTAGTCATCACTGACCCATAGGCAAAAGACGCTGTCAATTTTGCCCTCACCCACAGGATATCAAACCCCACCGAGAGGTGCTCATAATCGCGAGGCTTCACCTTTTCTTGAGATAACTAGGAATTATAGTTGAAATTACACCGTGCCGCCTCCAGGGATATGTTGGCATAAATGAAGGTATACTGCTTGTCATTTTCATTCCTCTATATCTCCATAAAGGGGAAGTTGGACATTAATCCACAAGACATCCTGAGTTCTTTATCAGGTTCAGAGTGCTCTTGTTCTGTCCTTCCAGGGGCTTCCTACTTAAAGCCATAGGACACCAAGGTCATGGGAGAGGAATAGTTGCCTCATGAAGCCACATTCTGTGATGTCACTAAGCTTTGAGGTCATAGAATCTACTCCTCATCAACCCAGGCCTGATCAATACTCTTTGCTGGAGTAGTCATGGGTGACCAAGAGGACCCCAAGCCATCCAAAACCTCTGAGCCTCGTGGGTCTCTCACCAAGGCAGTTTGCAAAGCTAGTTGATGTCACCTTCTCCATGACACAATTCGTAGTGTTTTGTTGTGACTGTCATCACCATCCCTCTGGAATCCAGGAAATGAGTAGCATCCTTCATTACATCTTAGCCACTACATGCCAAGAAAGTATCAAACCGCAAGCATAGACTCAGGGGAGGAAATCCGAGCCCTGCACAATGGTGAGGCACTCCCACCCAATCTCAGTGCTCCTGAGCAGTTAAAGGGCCACCCAATGAGGCTCAATGTGAACACCAGCAACCGTGCCAAAGACATGTCTGAAGTCTCCACAGCGAGCACACGAGTACCTCGAGTGTCTCCAGAAACAGTGCCAACAAGGCCTCCCAATCTTCCAAAAAGACCATGCTTCCAAGGCAGACTCTACGCCCTACCTCAGGTCCAGGATGGACTCGTGTACTTGGAGTCCACAGGAGCCAACGGAGAGCATGTGGAAGAGACCCATAGCCCAAGTGAAGCCATCTGAATGACTTCTGTCCCTGTTTCAGGAAGACCACTTGTATGTCCACAAGGATGCATTGAAGAGTATTAGAATGTGGAAGAAGCTTGAGCATTCCCTCAGGGTGGAGCAGCTACCCTTTGTGGAAATGCATGGAGATGTGGCAGCACAAGCCTGCCTTCACCTCTCATGACCATCCCCCAAATGGTTACATGCGAAGAGCAAACAGTGCCTCTTGTGGAAGAAGGGCATGTTCCAAAGGAGCCCAGAGTATGCACAATGTGTCAACAAGGGGTCAGTACACCGTGACAGACAGTGGATGCTGCAGGTTTGTGAGGAGATACAGGAAGACAAAGAACCGGAGAATGAACAAGGGAGCTCCGAGCGGCAGTCGGGCATTTTAGGATGGTGGGAGGTTCTCTGTACCTGGCTGCCCTCCATAGGATCTTAGGTCCAAATTCAATAAAACATCCTCTGGCCCCAGTCAATTATTGTGCACTGGTTTTGTCTTTGTTATCTTGTCCAATGATGCGCATGCACATATTGGACAGAGATTCAGAGAGATCCCAATCAGGGGGTGGAGCTAGTGAGGGAGGAGCTTACTTGCCCCAGAGCTGAGAACCTGAGACCAGAGTCAATTCCCAGACCCTGGAATCATGAGTTGATCTGAAGGCCGCCTCTGTACTGATGGACACAACCCGGACCCATCCTTTAACTTCTAAATACCTCCTGGTTCTAGACTAGAAACGCTGCTCTGTCCTTGTTCAGAAAGGCAGGGATAAGGATATTGGCTTGGTCAGTTGTTGCTTGAACTATATAAGGTCTACTTCGAGAGCTGGTATAGCTTATCCTCTTGAAGTCAGTGACTGGGCTATGGACAAACTATTCTCCGATGCCAATTAGCCTAAAGAGAATACCTCCATGCCTAGATTTTCCAGGGGGAATGGCACTACGTTTTGGTGCTCCACTTCTGTGGAAGGTAATGGGAGTCCTCTGTGCCTCTGATTCTGCACCTCTGTCTCTGCTCCCAGATGAGGGTCCTTTTCAGCCCCGATTATTTCAAACTATATTTAGCCCTCTTTTTTTCTCTCACTCTTACTTCTACTACAAGAGGCACCTCTTCAATTCCTAGGAGATTCCCAAAGCTCATTATCATGTTCCATCATTCTGCCTTCTCTCAGAATTTGCGTCCTTATTTTCTAGGCTTGTTCTTCCTGGTCCCTAATTGGATCCTCCACTTCTACCATGTTCCCGGACTTTGCATCCCGTCTCCTACCAATCTCTCTTCAGGTGCTCTTTAGGTTCTTTTATCTTTATCAGCTTTATCTCTGAGGTTCGAGACTCTCTGATATCTTCTATGCTTTCTGATGTACAGGGAGTATCCAGGCCGCTGCTTTCAAACCCACATCGGACGTGTCTATGTAGAGGTTTCACTCCGATTGCCTAGCAGTGATCATTTCTTGTTCTTTTACCTGGGAATCAATTGATTCTTCCATCTTTACACTGGATCTAGGTCTCTGTCACCTCTCTGTATTAGAAAAAAACATTCTGTTTTCTAACCCGAGGGTAATTTATTTATGAAAAGAGATCCGGGAGTTACCCACGGCAGGCCATTAAGGTTTCTTGAGTGCATGTGTGTCTGTGTGTATGTATGAGTTTGTGTGTGTTTATGTGGCATGCATGCATCTGCTGTTTGTGCTGTGGCTGACCCTGTCCTTGAGGCCAGTCATTTGCAGTAGCTCCCCCTTCCTATCCTTTTTTGTGTTTGGGGTCCAGGATGAATAAGCTGAGGTTTACCTTGGTAGGCTCTGGTGTGCCTTTGTCAGGAGAAATTCCACCAAATCAACAGAAATTAGGCATGCAGAATGCTGTGAATAGAGGAGAACATGCTTTCCTCTCATCCCCTATGGGAGTGTCTGTTCTCCTTGGTCTAAGCATCTTGGACTGAGTTCCACGTGTTCCACGTTTGGGATGTCGTGTTGGCAGGGTAGGCAGCCAATGTCCTTTCATCCCCTATGGGAGTGTCTGTTCTCCTTGGTCTAAGCATCTTGGACTGAGTTCCACGTGTTCCACGTTTGGGATGTCATGTTGGCAGGGTAGGCAGCCAATGTCCTCACCTACCTGTCTTGGCCAGTAGCTCTGTCTTGATGCTGATGGTGTGAGAGCCCAAAATTTATTATGTCCACATTGAGACATCTCCAGGAAAACTGCCTTTCACGAATGCACTCCCATGACTCACCATTTTCCCACTGCATCTCCTGGTTTTGTCTCTGATCATTTTCTCCAGGCTGTCTGCACCTGGTTGCTTGTTGGTCTCCTATGAAGGAAAATATGGTGTTCTTTCAAAGCAATGTCTGCCAAGCCTGCTGATCTGAAAACTCATTCCCTCAAGAATTGGGTTGTCAAATACTCGTGCCCTTCAGACCCTCTGTGTGTCACATCCAACAGCCCTGGGAAACAGGTTCCTTGTGGGTTCCCAGTGTGCCCCGCTCTCCTGTGCCTTGTTCCTTGGCATGGGCTCATGAACCAACCTCTGATCCATGAACCAACCAAATTTTCCCTGAACCATGAACCAACCAAATCTTCCCTGAGCCATGTCTCTAACCTTCTCCCTTCATCTCTCCAACTTCCGTTCTTTTTCTCTTGGAGTTTACCTTGTAGGCTTCAGGTCAATTTCCACACCACTGCAGTTGTCATGGTCATCTTCCTGTTGCCTCCATGGCTGAAGACAAGCATGAGGTAGTTAGACACTACTACCATCTCACTGTCCTCCATGTCACCGCAAATTCGTACTGAGACATAAACAAGAATGAATTCTTCCACTTGTCTCATATGGGAGTGTTGTGGAGAGCATTAGGCTTCATCACATCTATCATTCTCAGAAAGACAACAAACAGACCATTTCACTAACTAATAACAGTCAAGAAACAAACGAAAAATACTGATCAGTACTAACTGTTAGTATCAGCACTAACAGTACGACTCTAATGAGGAACTGGAATTGCGGTGCTTGCTTGAAGGCAGTTTTGTGAGAACACGTGTTTCTCAAAGAGGACAAGAGATGACATTCCTTGTAGGAAATTTTCCTGAAACTGATGGATTGTGAGGTTTCAGGGCATATCAAATTGAATTACTACCCATAAGACACCGAATTCTTATCTCTCGTATTTTAATAATAAGTGTTATGTGAAACACACACAGACAACACAAACATTAACACATGCTCATGCACACACACATGAAGACACACAAGGATAAGAAATGCAAGAGATGGGGAGGAAGCAAGGAATCATACCAATGAAGCAAACCCAAAGAAAATACTTTAAAGGGGAAAGGCAAATAGAATCCAAGTGAGAAGCCAACCAAAATGAGAAAGGGAACTATTACCTATCATTAATTCATTCAGTATTGAGAAACAAAGTCTCCTGTCAATAAGGTTGTAGGAGTGGTTTAAATTCCAAAACGAACAAACAAGAAAAGGTAGAAAACATCCCTAAATAAACAACAAATATTAAACAAGCTCGCCCTTCTGCTGCCCATAGGAGATTTTCCTCGACTATAAAGATAGTCATAGCTTGCAAGTGAAGAAATCGGGAAGACGTACGTTATGCTATTGCCAGGTAGAAGAGAGCCAATGTGCATGTGCCTAAGTCAGCGATAGTGATTTTATGCCTTCGAGAGACAAAATATTAGAGGAAGGTGTTTTGTCTTGATGGAGCTTCAAACAACAGAAACCAGGAAGAATTGCCAACATATACACCACGAACAAGGGTGTACCTAAACGTTGGAAGCCTATGAACAGACAGGAAGGGAGATGGCGATTTTAATCCAATACTGTTGGGAACTATAATATCCACGTAAAGCACAGGACAGATCATCTGAATGGGAAAGAGCAAAGGAAGAAACGACGTCCACAAGGGCTCTTGAGACCACCGGAACTTTGGGGATCCATGAGTAAGATTGCGTCTCTGAGAACAATAAGATATGTTCTTCCCAGTGGCAGACCTAACTTTGTCTATCGCAGGTCTTGAGCTCGAGTCCAAATCCAGTCTCAATTCCTGGAAGAGAAGTCAAAACCTATCTTGGGCACTTATGATCACGAAGGTATGAAAACAGGAAGATATCACTTTCAAATTGGAAATACAGACAGACGCTAAAAGTTGGAAAACACAACACACTCAGGGACTTGCAAAATATGCAAGAAAGAAAATCCAAAGGAAAAGCAGAAAGAGCCATGAACAAAGGAATGTCAAGAAACTTATGGGATGATGCCAAAACATTTTATGGGGAAACCATATAGGGTTTAAATGCATGCATTTCCAAAATTTAAAATCACCAAAAAAGAAAGCCACCTAACTGGACGAATGAATGAACAGAATGAAGAAAAACCGAGCTCCAGAGTTAACAGAAAAATAGAAACCATACATGTGATTATCAAAATTAAGGAAATACAAACCAACCAGTAAAAAAAAATAATCAGGAGATCCCACACTTCGGTTTGAAAACAAGTACAACCGTCGAAGTCATTACTAGGAAAACGCAGGGAGACAATAACACAGCTGACAGTATGAAACCAAATGACAAGTGGTAGAAATGAAAAAAGAATAGCCTAATAGGCACATTCACACATTTATGCTAGCAATCCAAGAACTGAGAGAAAAGGTTAAATTCCAGACACATAGAAACTCCCACGATTAGGTCAGGAAACCTACAAAATCTCAGCTCTCTAGTAGTGACTGAAGCGTTTGAAGCAGTAATCCAACACCTGCCAACACACAGAAGGCCAGGTCCAAGGCATTTTCCTGGCCACTCTTCTAAGTATTTAGCAAAGGCCTTGTCATGTCCTCTCATCAATTCCAGAGATGGAAGAGGCAGGTAGACTGTAATTCACAAGGATAAAGACCTAATTCAGAGAAGGACATTTTAGGAAACCAATCCAATGTCATTTCAATAAGGAAATATAATAAAAATATAATGCTTTCATTCGATCCCTGTGACTTCCTTTGGTTTAGAGAGGTCCAGAATGTTTTGCTCTGAATTTTTGTTGTTGTTGTTGCTGTTCTGTTGAGAAAGCCTGCCTATAATCCATCATCCGTTATTGACAGACTATTCACGGATGCTTTAGTTTCATGTACGTCCTAGTGCCCCTCCTAATATATGCCACAACTCCTGAACACCCATTAAGCAGTGCTCTTTTCTGTTATCCTCAGCTTGGTTCTGAGTCCTGGTGGGTCTCCTTCTCTGACTTCTTCCCTTCAGTTTTCCCTTCCTTTACTAAGGGCCACGGTATTCCTCCCGAGGCACATATTGAGGGAAGCCATATGATATTTCCCTTTGTCTGCTTGCCTTTTCCATTACCCCTCAGGCAGGCAAGTGACATTCATGTAAAGGCAAGGTCCAGGGTTTCATTCACTTCGACGACTGAGAAATAGTGTGGTGCCGAAATGGACCCATACTTCTTGATCCACTAGTCCTTGCAAGGGCATTGTGGCTCCAAAGGTCTGCTCGAATTGGCCTTGCAAGCTGTCAGTATAGGCCGTCCCTTTCCTTCTGACTAAAGATATTTGGTCAACATGTCTATACCCATTACCACAAAAGTACAGTAAACTAATGATAACAATGGGTGCAGTCCAGGCCTCTTAAGAGTTAGCTCTGATGCAGAATATCATTCTCCTAAAGATTTTGCAAAGGTGTTTAGTGAAAGCCAGATACATAGAGGCCTAATCCCTTAGCCACGTGTTTCAGAACACTAGGAGATGAGGCCACAGACGGCACCATATATCGATGCCCTAACCTTTTTCCTCGGAAAGGGACTTTCCGTCCCTTAGTCATCACTGACCCATAGGCAAAAGACACTGACAAAGGAAGCTCTCACCTACAGGGTGACAAACCCCACGGAGAGCGCTCATACCCGGGAGGCCCCGCCGTTTCTTGGGATCTCTAGAAATTGTAGTGGAAAAAGGACAACTTGCCGTCTCAGGGGATATGTTGGCCTAAAGGAAGGTATACTGAATGTCATTTTCTTTCCACTTTGTCTCCAGAAAGGGGAAGTGGGACATTATCCCACAAGACAACCTGAGTTCTTGTTCAGGCTCTAAGGCTCTTGTTCTCTCCTTCCCGGGGCTTCATGCCTAAAGCCATAGGACACCAAGGTCATGGGAGAAGGGCAGCTACTTCAGTGAAACCAGAATCTGTGATGTCACAAAGCTTGAGGTCATAGCAACCACTACTCATCGACCCACGCCTGATCACGACACTAGGATGGAGTATTCATGGGAGCGTCAAGAGGACCTCAAGCCATCCCTAACCGCTGGAGCCGCCTGGGTCCCTCACCAAGGTAGTTTGCAAAGTGAGACAATGTCACATCCTCCATGGCCCAATTTGTAGTGTGTGGTCATGACTGTCAGCAGCAACACTCTGGACTCCAAGAAAGGCATGCATCCTTCATTTTCATTCCATCTTAGCCAGGACAGGCAAAGAAACCATCAGACCGCCAGCAAAACCTCAGGGGTGGAAATTGAGTCATGCATAAGGGTGAGGCCGCCCACACCACACAAACTCGGAGCTATAGAACGGGAAAAGGTCCATCTAAGGGAAGCTCAATGTGCACCCCCGCAACTGTGCCAAAGACATGTCTGGATTCTTCCACACCGAGGATACGAGTACCTCGAGCTTCTCCAGAAACGGTGACAAAAAGGCATCCCAATCGTCCAAAAAGACCATGCATCCAAGGCAGAATCTACACCCTAGAACCTTAGGTCCAGGATGGACTCATGTACTTGGAGTCCACAGGAGCCAACGGAGAGAGTGTTGGAAGAGACCCTTAGCCCAAGTGAAGCCATCTCAAAGACTTCCATGCCCGTTTAGGGAGACAACTTGTATGTCCAAAAGGACACATTGAAGTGGGTTCGAATGTGGAAGAACCTGGAGCACCCCCTCAGGGTGGAGCAGCTACCCTTTGTGGAACTGCATGGAGATGTGGCAGCACAAGCCTGCCTTCACATCTCATGACCATCCCCCAAATGGTTTCATGCGATAAGCAAGCAGTGCCTCTTGTGAAAGATGGGCATGTTCCAATGGAGCCCCGAGAGGATGCACAATGTGTCAACACGGTTCAGTACAGCACGACAGACATCGGATGCTGCAGGTTGGTGAGGAGATCCAGGATGACAAAGAACAGGAGAATGAAAAAGGAGCTCTGAGGGAAGGTCGGGCATTTAAGGATGGTGGGAGGCTCTCTGTACCTGGCTGCCTTCCATAGAAACCTAGGTCCAAATTCAATAAAACATCCTCAGACCCCAATCAATTATTGTGCACTGGTTTTGTCTTTGTTATCTTGTCCCACGATGCGCATGCACGTATTGGACAGAGAAGAAGATTGATACCAATCAGGGGGTGTAGCTGGAGAGGGAGGGGCTTACTTGCCCCTGTGCAGATAACCTGAGACCAGAGTCAATGCCCAGACCCTGGAATCATGAGTTGATCTCAAGGCCGCCTCTGAACTGATGGACACATCCCGGACACAAACTTTGACTTCTGAATACCTCCTGGTTCTAGACAAGAACCGCTGCTTTGTAATTGTTCAGAAATGCAGGGATAAGGATATTAGCTTGGTCGGGTGTTGCTTGTGCTATCCGGTCTACTTCGAGTGCTGTATAGCTTTTCATCTTGAAGTCAGTGACTGGGCTATGAACAAACTATTCTCCGATGCCTATTTAACTAAAGAGAATACCTCCATGCTTAGATTTTCCAGGGGGAATGACACTATGTCTTTTGGTGCTCTGCTTCTGTCGAAGGTATTGAGAGTCCTCTGTGCCTCTGATTCTGCACCTCTGTCTCTGCTCCCAGATGAGGGTCCTTTTCAGCCCCGATTTCTCCAATCTATGTCAGCCCACTTTTCGTTCTCTCACTCTTATTTCTACTACAAGAAGCATCTCTTCAATTCCATGGAGATTCGCTAAGCTCCTTATCATGTTCCATCATTCTGCCTTCTCTCTTAGAATTTGCGTCCTTATTTTCTAGGCTTGTTCTTCCTGGTCCTTAATTGGATCCTCCACTTCTGCCATGTTCCCTGACTTTGCATCCAATCTTCTACCAATCTTCTCTTCAGGAGTTTTTTAGGTGCTTTTATCTCTATCAGATTTATCTTTGTGGTTCTAGACTCTCTAATATCTTCTATGTTTTCTGATGTACAGCGAGTATCCAGGCCGCTGCTTTCAATCCTGCATTGGGCGTGTTCTATGTAGAGGTTTCACTCTGATTGCCTAGCCTTGATCGTTTCTTGTTCTTTTACCTGGGCTTCAATTGATTCTTCCATCTTTGCACTGGATCTAGGTCTCTGTCTCCTCTCTGTATTCGAAAAACTCATACTGTTTTCTAACCTGAGTGTATTTTATTTAGGAAAAGAGATCCGTCAGTTACCCATGGCAGGCCATTAAGGTTTCTTGAGTGCATGTGTGTGACTTTCTGTTTGTGTGTGTGTATGTGGCATTCATGCCTTCTGCTATTTGTGCTGTGGCTGACCCTGTCCTTGAGGCCAGTCATTTGCAGTGGCTCTGCTTTCCTACCCTTTTTACTGTTTGTGGTCCGGGCTGAATATGCTGAGATTCACCTTGGTGGGCTCTGGTGTGCCTGTGTCAGGAGACATTCCACTAACTCAACAGTATGTAAGCATGCAGAATGCTGTGAACAGAGGGAACATGTGGTCAATGCTTTCCTCTCAACACCTATGGGAGAGTCTGTTCTCCTTGTACTAAGCATCTTGGACTGAGGAAGGCAGTCCTCCAGGTGTTACATGATTGGAATTTCGTGTTGGCAGGGTAGGCAACCAATCTCCTCACCTACCTGTCTTGGCCAGTAGCTCTGTCTTAATGCTGCCGGTGTGAGAGCCCAAAATTTATTATGTCCACATTGAGACATCTCCAGGAAAAGTGCCTTTCACAGATGCACTCCCACGACTCACCATCTTCCCTTGTGTCTCCTGGTATTGTCTCTGATCATTGTCTCCAGGCTGTCTGCACCTGGTTGCTTTGTTGGTGTCCTATGAAGGAAAATACGGTGTTCTTTCAAGGCGATGTCTGCCAAGACTGCTGATCTGAAAACTCCACCCTCAAGACTTGTGTTGTCAAATACTCGTGCCCTTTAGACCCTATGAGTGTCACAGCCAACAGCTCTTGGAAATAGGTTCCTTGTGGTTTCCCAGTGTACCCTGCTCTCCTGTGCCTTGTTCTTCTGGATGGGCTCATGGTCTCTGATCTACGAACCAACCAAATCTTCCCTGAGCCATGAATTCAACCTTCTCCCATCATCTCTCCAACTTCTGTTCTCTTTCACTTGGAGTTTACCCTGTAGGCTTCAGGTCAATTTCAACCCCAATGCAGTTGTTGTCATCTTCCTGTTGCCTTCATGGCTAAAGACAAGCATGATGTAATTAGACACTACTACCATCTCACTGTCCTCCATGTCACCAAAATTCGTACTGAGACATAAGCAAGAATGAATTCTTCCACTTGTCTCATATGGCAGTGTTGCAGAGAGCATTGGGCTTCATCACATCTATCATTCTCAGAAAGACAACAAAGAGACGATTTCACTAACTCATGACAGTCAAGAAACATACAAAAAAGCAAGGGTATCAGGACAAAGAGTAGGACTCTAATGAGGAACTGAAATGGTGGTGTTTGTTTGAAAGCAGTTTTGTGAGAACACGTGTTTCTCAAAGAGGACAGAGATGACATTCCTTGTAGGAGATTGTCCTGAAACTGATGGATTGTGAGTTTTCAAGGCATATCAAATTGAATTGCTACCCATAAGAGACGTAATTCTTATCTCTCGTATTTTATTAATAAAATACACACAACACAAACATTAACACATGTTTATGCACACACACATAAAAACACACAAGAAAAAGACATGCAAGTGATGGGGAGGAAGCGAGGAATTGTACCAATGAAGCAAACCCAAAGAAAATACCATAAGGTGAAAGGCAAATAAAATCCAAGTGAGAAGCCAACCGAAATGAGAAAAGGAACTATTACCTATCAATAATTCATTCAGTATTCAGAAGCAAAGTCTCCCGTCAATACAAACAGTTTGTAGGAGTGGTTGAAATTCCAAAACAAACAAACAAACAAAGGTATAAAACATCCAAAGAAAACAACAAATATTAAACAAGCTCGATCTTCAGTTGCCCATAGTAGATTTTCCTTGACTATAAAGTTAGTCATAGCTTGCAAGTGAAGAAATCGGGAAAACGTAGGTTATGCTATTGCCAAGGAGAAGAGAGCCAATGTGCATGTGCCTAAGTAAGAGAGAGTGATTTTATGCCTTCGAGAGATAAAATATTAGCGGAAGGTGTTTTGTCTTGATGGAGCATCAACCCAGCAGAAACCTTGAAGAATTGCCAACATATACACCACGAACAAGGGTGTATCTAAACGTTGGAAGCCTATGAACAGACAGGAAGGGAGATGGCGACTTTAATCCAATACTTTTGGGAACTATGATATCCACGTTAAGCACAGGACAGATCAACTTTTGGGAAGGTGCTAAGGAATAAGAGACGTCCACATGGTCTTTTGAGACCACCGGAACTTTGGGGATCCATAAGTAAGATTGTGTCTCTGAGGTCAATAACATATGTTCTTCCCAGCGGCAGACCTAACTTTGTCTATCGCAGGTCTGAGCCCAAGTCCAAGTCCAGTCTAAATTCCTGGAAGAGAAGTCAAAAACTCTCCTGTGCACTTATGATCACGAAGGTATGAAAACAGGAAGACATCACTTTGAAATGGAAATACAGCCAGACACTAAAAGTTGGAAAACACAACACACCCAGGAACTACCAAAATATGCAAAAAAGAAAATCCAAAGGAAAACCAGAAAGAGACATGAACAAAGGAATGTCAAGAAACTCATGGGATGATGCCAAAACATTTTATGGGGAAACCATATAGGGATAAATGCATGCATTTCCAAAATTTAAAAATATCGAAGAATAAATGAAACAAGATGGGATTGGGAGGGAGACAAACCATAAGTGACTCTTAATCTCACAACAAACTGGGGGTGCCGGGGGGGAGGGGGTTTGGGAGAAGGGGGGTGGGATTATGGACATTGGGGAGGGTATGTGATTTGGTGAGTGCTGTGAAGTGTGTAAACCTGGTGATTCACAGACCTGTACCCCTGGGGATAAAAATATATGTTTATAAAAAATAAAAAATTAAAAAAAAAATATCGAGAAAGAAAGCCACCTAACTGGACAACTGAAGGTACAGAATGAAGAAAAACCGAACTCCAGGGTTAACAGAAAAATAGAAATCATACATGTGATTATGAAAATTAAGGAAATACAAACAAACCAATAGGAAAAATAATCAGGAGATCCCACACTTCGGTTTGAAAACAAGAACAAACCACCGAAGCCATTACTGGGATAAAACAGGGAGACAAGCACACAGCTGCAAGTATCAAACCAAATGACAAGTGGTAGAAATGAAAAAAGAATAACCTAAGAGGCACATCCACACATTTATGCTAGCAAATCCAAGAACTGAGAAAAAAGAATAAATTCCCAGACACATAGAAACTCCCAAGATTAGTTCAGGAGAACTACAAAATCTTAGCTCTCTAGTACTGACTGAAGCGTTTGAAGCAGTAATCCAACACCTGCCAACACACAGAAGGCCAGTTCCAAGACATTTTCCTGGGCCTCTCTTCTAAGTATTTAGCGAAGGCCTTGTCAAGGAAAGTTCCAGGATTTCATTCACTTCGACGGCTGAGGCATAGTGTGGTGCCAAAATGGACCCAAACTTCCTGATCCACTAGTACTTGCAAGGGCATTGCGGCTCACTCCAAAGGTCTGCTCGAATAGGCCTTGCAAGCTGTCGGTATAGGCCGTCATCTTTTTTCTGACTAAAGAGATTTGGTCAAAATGTCTATACCCGTTACCACAACAAGTACAGTTAACTAATGATGAAAACGGGTGCGGTCCAGGCCTCTTCTTTAAGAGTTAGCTCTGATGTAGAATATCACTCTCCTAAAGATTTTGCAAAGGGTTTTAAGTGAAAGTCAGATACACAGAGGCCTCATACCTTAGTTGCGTGTTTCAGAACACTAAGAGACGAGGCCACAGACGGCACCATATATCGATGCCCTCAACTTTTCCTCGAAAAGGGTCTTTCCATCCCTTAGTTATCATTGAGCCATAGGCAAAAGACCCTTACAAAGGAGGCTCTCACCTACAGGATGACAAACCCCACGGAGAGCGCTCAACCCGAGAGGCCTCACCGTTTCTTGAGATCTCTAGAAATTGTAGTGGAAATGGGACAACTTGCTGTCTCAGAGGATATATTGGCCTAAAGGAAGGTATACTTAATGTCTTTTTCTTTCCTCCTTGTCTCTAGAAAGTGGAAGTGGGACATTATGCGACAAGACAACCTGAGTTCTTGTTAAGGCACAGAGGGATCTTGATCTGTCCTTGTTAGGGGGCTCCCTACATAAGCCATAGGACACCAAGGTCATGGGAGAGGGACATGCTTCAGTGAAGCCAGCATCTGTGATGTCAGAAAGCTTTGAGGTCATAGCAACCACTACTCATCAACCCACGCCTGATTACGACATGTGGCTGGAGTTTCATGGGTGCACCAAGAGGACCTCAAGCTTTCCCTAACCGCTGGATCCGCCTGGGTCCCTCACCAAGGTAGTTTGCGAAGTAAGTCGGTGTCACATTCTCCATGGCCCAATTCGTAGTGTGTGTTCGTGAATGTCAGCACCAACCCTCTGGACTCCGAAGAAAGGCAAGCGTCCTTCATTCCATCTTAGCCATGAGAGGCCAAGAAGCAATCAGACCGCCAGCAAAACCTCAGGGAAGGATATCCGAGCCCTGTGCAAGGGTGGGGCCTTTACACCCAAATTCGGAGCTCCTGAACAGAAAAAGGGCCACCCAAGGAAAGCTCAAAGTGAACCCACGGAACCATGACAAAGGCATGTCTAGATTCTTCCACATCAAGGACACGAGTACCTCGAGCTTCTCCAGAAATGGTGACAAAAAGGCATCCCAATCTTCCAAAACCATACATCCAATGCAGAATCTACATCCAAGCACCTTAGGTCCAGGATGGACTCATTTACTTGGTGTCCACAGGAGCTAATGGAGAGAGTGTTGGAAGAGACCCTTAGCCCAAGTGAAGCCATCTCAAGACTTCAATGCCCGTTTCAGGAAGACAACTTGTATGTCCAAAAGGACACATTGAAGAGGATTCGAATGTGGAAGAACTTGGAGCACCCCCTCAGGGTGAAGCAGCTATCATTTGTGGAACTGCATGGAGATGTGGCAGCACAAGCCTGCCTTCACCTCTCATGACAATCCCCCATTGGTTTCATGCGATAAGCAAACAGTGCCTCTTGTGAAAGATGGGCATGTTCCAATGGAGCCCCGAGAGGATGCACAATGTGTCAACACGGTTCAGTACAGCATGACAGACATCGGATGCTGCAGGTTGGTGAGGAGATCCAGGATGACAAAGAACAGGAGAATGAGCAAGGAGCTCTGATGGAAGGTTTGGCATTTTAGGATGGATGGAGGCTCTCTGTACCTGGCTGCCCTCCATACGAAGCTAGGTCAAAATTCAATAAAACATCCTCAGGCCTCAGTCAATTATTCTGCACTGGTTTTGTTTTGTTATATTGTCCAACGATGCGCATGCTCGTATCGGACAGAAAGTCATAGACTTCCCAGTCAGGAGGTGGAGCTAGAGAGGGACAAGCTTAGTTGAGACCAAATTCAATGCCTAGACCCAGGAATCATGAGTTGATATGAAGGCCGCCTCTGAACTGATGGACACAACCCGGAACCCAACCTTTGACTTATGAATACCCCCTGGTTCTAGACAAGAACTGCTGCTCTGTCATTGTTCAGAAATGCAGGGGATAAGGATTTTGGCTTGGGCTGGTGCTGCTTGAGCTATCTGGCCTGCTTCAAGTGCTGGTATAGCTTTTCCTCTTGAAGTCAGTGACTGGGCTATGAACAAACTATTCTCCAATGCCGATTTGCCTAAGAGAATACCTCCATGCCTAGATTTTCCAAGGGGAATGGTACAATGTCTTTTGGTGCTCTGCTTCTTTGGAAGGTGATGGCAGTCCTCGGTGCCCTGATTCTGGACCTCTGTCTCTGCTCCCAGATGAGGGTCGTTTTCAGCTCCAATTTCTCCGATCTACGTTCAAGGCTCTTTTATATCTCTCACTCTTACTTCTCCTACAAGAGGCACCTCTTTCAATTCCGTGGAGATTCACTGAGCTCAATTTCATGTTACATCATTCTGCCTTCTCTATGAAGGAAAAGACGGTGTTCTTTCGAGTCGATGTCTCACAAGCCTACTGATCTGAGAACTCCAGCCCTCAAGACTTGTGTTGTCAAGAACTCATGCCCTACAGACCCTCTGCATGTCACACCAACGGCAATTGTAAACAGGTTCAGTCAATGTGATACAACACATCAATAAAAGTAAGAACAAGAACCATATGATACTCTCAATAGATGCTGAAAAAGCATTTGACAAAGTACAGCATCCCTTCCTGATCAAAACTCTTCAAATTGTAGGGATAGAGGGCACATACCTCAATATCATCAAAGCCATCTATGAAAAACCCACCGCAAATATCATTCTCAATGGAGAAAAACTGAAAGCTTTTCCGCTAAGGTCAGGAACACGGCAGGGATGTCCATTATCACCACTGCTATTCAACATCGTACTAGAGGTCCTAGCCTCAGCAATCAGACAACAAAAGGAAATTAAAGGCATCCAAATCGGCAAAGAAGAAGTCAAATTATCACTCTTCGCAGATGATATGATACTATATGTGGAAAACCCAAAAGACTCCACTCCAAAACTGCTAGAACTTGTACAGGAATTCAGTAAAGTGTCAGGATATAAAATCAATGCACAGAAATCAGTTGCATTTCTCTACACCAACAACAAGACAGAAGAAAGAGATATTAAGGAGTCAATCCCATTTACAATTGCATCCAAAACCATAAGATACCTAGGAATAAACCTAACCAAAGAGACACAGAATCTATACTCAGAAAACTATAAAGTACTCATGAAAGAAATTGAGGAAGACACAAAGAAATGGAAAAATGTTCCATGTTCCTGGATTGGAGGAATAAATATTGTGAAAATGTCTATGCTACCTAAAGCAATCTACACATTTAATGCAATTCCTATCAAAGTACCATCCATCTTTTTCAAAGAAATGGAACAAATAATGCTAAAATTTATATGGAACCAGAAAAGACCTCGAATAGCCAAAGGGATATTGAAAAAGAAAGCCAACGTTGGTGGCATCACAATTCCGGACTTCAAGCTCTATTACAAAGCTGTCATCATCAAGACAGCATGGTACTGGCACAAAAACAGACACATAGATCAATGGAACAGAATAGAGAGCCCAGAAATAGACCCTCAAATCTATGGTCAACTGATCTTCGACAAAGCAGGAAAGAATGTCCAATGGAAAAAGACAGCCTCTTCAATAAATGGTGCTGGGAAAATTGGACAGCCACATGCAGAAAAATGAAATTGGACCATTCCCTTACACCACACACAAAAATAGACTCCAAATGGATGAAGGACCTCAATGTACGAAAGGAATCCATCAAAATCCTTGAGGAGAACACGGGCAGCAACCTCTTCGACCTCTGCCGCAGTAACACCTTCCTAGGAACAACGCAAAAGGCAAGGGAAGCAAGGGAAAAAATGAACTATTGGGATTTCATCAAGATCAAAAGCTTTTGCACAGCAAAGGAAACAGTTAACAAAACCAAAAGACAACTGACAGAATGGGAGAAGATATTTGCAAACGACATATCAGATAAAGGACGAGTGTCCACAATCTATAAAGAACTTAGCAAACTCAACACCCAAAGAACAAATAATCCAATCAAGAAATGGGCAGAGGACATGAACAGACATTTCTGCAAAGAAGACATCCAGATGGCGAACAGACGCATGAAAAAGTGCTCCATATCACTTGGCATCAGGGAAATACAAATCAAAACCACAATGAGATATCACCTCACACCAGTCAGAATGGCTAAAATCAACAAGTCAGGAAATGACAGATGCTGGCGAGGATGTGGAGAAAGGGGAACCCTCCTACACTGTTGGTGGGAATGCAAGCTGGTGCAGCCACTCTGGAAAACAGCATGGAGGTTCCTCAAAATGTTGAAAATAGAACTGCCCTATGACCCAGCAATTGCACTTTTGGGTATTTACCCTAAAGATACAAATGTAGTGATCCAAAGAGGCACATGCAACCGAATGTTTATAGCAGCAATGTCCACAATAGCCAAACTATGGAAAGAACCTAGATGTCCATCAACGGATGAATGGATCAAGAAGAAGTGGTATATATACACAATGGAATACTATGCAGCCATCAAAAGAAATGAAATCTTGCCATTTGCAACTACATGGATGGAACTAGAGCGTATCATGCTTAGCGAAATAAGTCAAGCAGAGAAAGACAACTATCATATGATCTCCCTGATATGAGGAAGTGGTGATGCAACATGGGGGCTTAAGTGGGTAGAAGAATAATCAATGAAACAAGATGGGATTGGGAGGGAGACAAACCATAAATGACTCTTAATCTCACAAAACAAACTGAGGATTGCTGGGGGGAGGGGTTTTGGGAGAAGGGGGTGGGATTATGGACATTGGGGAGGGTATGTGATTTGGTGAGTGCTGTGAAGTGTGTAAACCTGGTGATTCACAGACCTGTACCCCTGGGGATAAAAATATATGTTTATAAAAAATAAAAAATTAAAAAAAAACAGGTAGAAAAGATCCACAAGAAAACACATATATTAAAAAAGCTCGACCTTCTGTTGTCCATAGGAGATTTTCTTCGACTATAAAGATACTCATACCTTGCATGTGAAGATATGGGGAAGACGTAGGTTATGCTCTTGCCAAGGAGAAGAGAGCCAAAGTGTTTGTACCTAAGTCAGCGAGTGCGATTTTATGCCTTTGAGAGACAAATGATTAGCGGAAGGTGTTTTGTCTTGATGGACCATCAAAATAACAGAAACTTGGAAGAATTGCCAACATATACACCACGAACAAGGGTGTATCTAAACGTTGGAAGCCTATAAACAGAGAGGAAGAGAGATGGTGACTTTAATCCAATACTGTTGGGAACTATGATATCCACGTTAAGCACAGGACAGAACATCTGGATGGGAAGGAGATAAGAAATAAAAGACATCCACATGCGCTCTCAAGACAACCTGAACTTTGAGGATCAATGAGTAAGATTGCGTCTCTGAGGGCAATAAGATATGTTCTTCCCACGACAGACCTAACCTTGTCTATCCCAGGTCATGAGCTCGAATCCAAATCCAGTGGTAATTCATGGAAGAGATGTCAAAACCTATCCTGTGCACTTATGATCACGAGGTATGAAAACAGGAAGATATCACTTTCAAATTGGAAATGCACATATTGGGAATCCATATGATATTTCCCTTTCTCTGCTTGCCTTTTCCATTTCCCATCAGCCAGGCATGGGGCCTTCATGTCAATGCAAGGGCAAGGGGTTCATTCACTTAGACGGTTGAGTTATACTGTGGTGCCGAAATGGACCCAAACTTCCTGATCCACTAGTCCTTGCAAGGGCATTGCAGCTCACTCCAAAGGTCTGCTCTAAAGGGCCTTAAAGTCTTCGGTATAGGCCGTCCCTTTCCTTCTTACTAAAGAGACTTGGTCAACATGTCTATACCCATTCCCACAACAAGTACAGTTAACTAATGATTACCACGGGTGAGGTCCAGGCCTCTTCCTTAAGAGTTAGGTCTGATGCAGGATGTCAGTCTCCTCGAAGTCTTTGCAAATGTGTTTCAGGGAAAGCCAGGTAGACAGAGGCCTAATCCCTTAGCTGCATGTTTCAGACACTAGGAGACGAGGCCACAGACAGCACCATTTATCGATGCCCTCTCCTTTCTCCTCAAAATGGGACTTTCCGTCCCTTAGTCAGCACTGACCCATAGGCAAAGGACGCTGACAAAGAACGCTTTCACCCACAGGATGACAAACAACATGGAGAGCTGCTCATTCCCACGAGGCCTCACTGTTTCTTGAGATCTCTAGAAATTGTAGTGGAAATAAGTGACCTTGCTGTCTCTGGGATATGTTGGCCTAAAGGCAGGTATACTGAATATCATTTTCTTTCTTCTTTGTGTCTAGAAAGGGGAAGTGGGACATATACCCACAAGACTAGCTGAGTTCCTGACCAGCCTCTTGATCTGTCCTTCCCGGGGCTTCCTAACTAAAGCCATAGGACACTAATATCATCGTAAAGGGACAGCTGCATCAGTGAAGCCAGCATCTGTGATGTCACAAAGCTTTGAGGTCATAGCAACAACTACTCATCAACCCACGCCTGATCACTACACTTGGCTGGAGTAATAATGGTTGGGCCAAGAAGACCCCAAGCTGTCCCAAACCGCTGGAGCTGCCTGTGTCTCTCACCAAGGCATTTTGTGAAATGAGTCGGTGTCACCTTCTCCAAGGCCCAAATCGTAGTGTTTGGTCGTGACTGTCAGCACCAGCTCTCTGGAATTCGAAGAAAGGTACGAAACACTCATTCCATCTTAGCCATGACAGGACAAGGAACAATCAGACCGAAAGCATAGGCTCAGGGGAGGAAATCCGAGCCCTTCGCAAGGGTGAGGCCCTCCCACCCAATCACGGAGCTCTGAAGAGGAAAACGGACACCGAAGGAAAGATCAAAGTGAACCCCCGCAACTGTGCCAAAGACATGTCTGGAGTCTTCTACAGCGAGGACACAAGTACCTCAAGCCCCTCCAGAAATGGTGCCAACAAGGACTCCCATTCTTCCAAAATGACCATGCATCCAAGGCAGACTCTACACCCTAGAACCTTAGGTCCAGGATGGACTCATGTTCTTGCAGTCCACAGGAGCCAACAGAGAGCCTGCTGGAAGAGACCCATAGCCCAAGTGAAGCCATCTGAAAGACTTCTGTGCCCGTTTCAGGAAGACAACCTGTATGTCCAAAAGGACAATTGAAGAGGATTCGATGTGAAGAACCAGGAGCACTCCCTCAGCTACCCTCTGTGGAACTGCATGGAGATGGGGCAGCACAAGCCTGCCTTCACCCTCTCATGACCATTTCCACATGGTTTCATGTGATAAGCAAACAGTGCCTCTGGCGGAAGATGGGCACGTTCCAACGGAGCCCTAGAGGATGCACACTGTGTCAACAAGGGGTCAGTACAGCACGACAGCAGATGCTGCAGGTTATTTAGGAGATCCAGGAACATAGCACAGGAGAATGAGCAAGGGTCATCCGAGCGAAGATCAGCCATTTTAGGATGGTGGGAGGATCTCTGTACCTGGGTGCCCTCCATAGGAACTTAGGTCCAAATTCAATAAAACATCCTCTGGCCCTAGTCAATTATTGTGCACTGGTTTTGTCTTTGTTATCTTGTCCAAAGATGTGCATGCATGTATTGGACAGAGAGGCAGAGAGATCTCAATCAGGGGGTGGAGCTGGAGAAGGAGAATCTTACCTGCCCCTGAGCAGAAAACCTGAGACAGGAGTCAATTCCAAGACCCTGGAATCATCAACTCAACAGAATGCAGGGCTGCAGAATGCTGTGTTCAGAGAGAACATGTGGTCAAAGCTTTCTTCTAGTCCCCTATGGGAGAGTATTTTCTCCTACACAAAGCATCCTGGACTGAGGAAAGCAGTCCTCCAAGTGTTCCACAGTTGGGATTTCGTGTTGGCACTGTAGGCATCCAATGTCATCAACTACCTCTCTTGGCCAGTAGCTCTGTCTTGATGCTGCTAGTGCAAGAGCCCCAAATTTTTATGTCCCCACTGAGACATCAACACAAACACTGCCTTTCACGGATGCACTCCCAGGACTCACCATCTTCCCACTGCGTCTCCTGATATTGTCTCTGATCATTGTCTGCAGGCTCCTGCACCTGCTTGCTTGTTGGTGTCCTATGTGGGAAAAGGACGGTCTTCTTCCGAGTCAATGTCTGCCAAGCCTGATGAGCGGAAAACTCCAGCCCTCAAGACTTGTGTTTTCAGGAACTCTTGCCCTTCAGACCCTCTGTGTGTCACAGCCAATGGCACTGGAGGACAGGTTCCTTGTGGGTTTCAATGTGCCCTGCTCTCCTGTGCCTTTATCCTCTGCATGGGCTCATGGCTCTCTGATCCACAAACCAACCAAATCACCCCTGAGCTATGTCTCCAACCTTCTCCCATCATCTCTGCAACTTCCGTTCTCTTTCGCTGTGGATTTTACCTTGTAGGCTTCAGGTAAGATTCGATCCCATTGCAGTTGTTGTGGTCATCTTCCTGTTGCCTTCATGGCTGAAGACAAGCACGAGGTTATTAGACACTACTACCATCTCACTGTCCTCCATGTCACTGCAAATTTGTCCTGAGACATAAGCAAGAATGAATTCTTCCACTTGTCTCATATGGCAGTGTTGCAGAGAGCATTGGGGTTCGTCACATCTATCATTCTCAGAAAGACAACAGACGATTTCACTCCCTCATGACAGTCAAGGAACATACGAAAAAGCAAGCGTATTGGGACAAACAGTCCCACTCTAATGAGGAACTCAAATGGTGGTGTTTGTTTGAAGGCAGTTTTGTGAGAACACCTGTTTCTCGAAGAGGACAAGAGATGACATTCCTCACAGAAGATTTTCCTGAAACATGGAAAGTGAGTTTTCAAGGCATGTCAATTTTAATTGCTACCCATGAGAGACTGAATTCCTATCCTTCGAAATTTAATCATATGTGTTATGTCAAACACACACAGACCACACACACATCAACACATTCACATGCACACACACATGAACCAACAGAAGGATAAGACATGCCATAGATGGGGAGGAAGAGAGGAATTGTACCAATGAAGCAACCCCAAAGAAAGTACAATTAAGGGGAAAGGCCAATAGAATCCTATGATAAGCCAACCAAAATGAGAAAGTGAACTATTACCTATCAATAATTCCTTCAGTATTCAGGACTAAATTCTCATGTCACTACAACAGTTTGTAGCCGTGTTTGAAATTACAAAAAAAAAAAAAATAATAATAATATTGTTAGAAAGATCTATATGAAAACAACAAATATTAAAAAAGCTCGACATTCTGTTGCCCATAGGAGATTTCCTTCGACTATAAAGATATGCAAAGCT